>NC_089584.1:121596870-121848255 GCF_019320115.1 Miscanthus floridulus
GTCAACGTCCGATCGACTCTAGTAAGGTTCCAAATAGGGAAAATCATGACTGAACATGTCCGGCCAGTGCTGACTAGATGTTGTCTAGCGTCCGGTCACAACATAAACACTGGATTTTGGGGAGAACTGACCAGAGCATCTGGTCACCCCGTAGAGACACATAATGGTTTGTTTTGAACACAGGTGTATAAATACTTCCTCCATTCGTGTGAGGGGGTACTTTTGCTCATTCCAACAGCTAAGAAACACCCTTGAGAGTGCCAAGAAGAGCAAGGTCCTAGTGAGGTGATTGAGATTTGTGAATCTAAGAGTGAGACCTCATTAGTGAAAGCAAGAGTAGCAAAGTGTGCATCCACCCTTCTCATTAGGCTTGTTGTGGTCAAGTGAGAGTTTGTGCTTGTTACTCTTGGTGATCGCCATCACCTAGATGGCTTGGTGGTGATTGAGAGCTTGGTGATCATCTGGTAGAGCTTGTGGATGACCCAACTCAAGTTGTGAGCGGTTATGGGTGATTCACCACGACAGAGTGTCAAAGAATCAACCCGTAGAGAGCGCTTGATCCTTGCGTGGATCAAGGGGGAGCTACACCATTCCGCGGGTGCTCCAATGAGGACTAGTGGGGAGTGGTGACTCTCCGATACCTTAGCAAAATATCACCGTGTTCCTCCTTCTCTCTTTACTTTGAGCATTTACTTTGAGCAATTCAATTCTAATCATTTACATTCCTAGAATTGCCATGCTAGAGTAGGATTGAAACTTAGGTTGCAAGATTTTTGTGCGATAGAACATTAGAAACACTTTCTAGGCATAAGGGGTGAAGTTGGGCTAACCATAGGGTTTTATTATTGCAAAGAAATTTCAAATTAGCCCAATTCACCCTCTCTTCTTGGGCATCTTGATCCTTTCAACCCTTTCGAGCAGTTGAGCGTTCGACTCCTCTGCCCCAAGCATCTGCCCTCAAAGCACGACTACTTCTTGCTCAGTGTCCGACCAGGCCTTTTGCTCCACCTCTAGAGCCTCCAAGGACTTCTAGAGCGCCGCCTTGGTCTCCACCACGTCGAATTCTGACTCGGTAGCATTCGCCCGCTCGACCGCACGCAGCTCCATCGCCCGTGCTCCTATCACCTTAGTTGCTTGGTCTTGGGACTCATGGCGGGCGGACACCAACTAGTGCCTAAGCTCATCGACCCACCACAACACCGCCACTTCTTGCTCCTTTCGACCATGCTCCACCCAAAGAAATTAGGACTTACGGATCGATATCATCTCCAGGTCCTATGAGATAAGAAGCAGGCAAGCTGAGATAACCATATGAAAGCCAAGGACACAAAGACAACACCAAGAATGTAGAAAACTTACCTCTACAACACATGGTAGATCGATAGTCATGGCTTGATGGATGAGCTCAACCTTCTCCAAGGTCTCCTTGAGTCTCGCCTTGGTAAGGGCGAGATCGAACTCCATCGACAGTCCTCTCTCCTCAAGCAGGTGCCAAAGCTTCACCTCCTCATCATCACGAAGGATGAACTGAGCCTTTCTTGGCTCACTGGGGCAAGGCCACACCAGCTCACGGGTCACCCCGGACCTACTGGAAGATCCAGCCATCATAGTATCATGCGATGACTAGATCATCACTAACTCCTAGGATGGCAGGATGGCTGGCAGCTACACCTCGATGTCTTCCTCATCGTCGAAGGGGATGTCCACCGCCAGGACTCCATGGCTCACCGATGGCTGCTCTACCTCTGGCCTAGAAATGGCTCCACCGAACCCCTCTAGCTCTGACCAGGCAGGCAAACAGTGCGCTCCTCCGCTAGGCGAGACAGGGAGCCCAGTTTCCCTCCTCTCTACCTCCACGACTGATAGGGGAGGGACCACAAGAGTCACCACTAACCTGGTCTTTGCCATCACCATGGGGATCGCCGCCATCACGGTCACTACCATGCTCATGACTGATCGAGAAGACACAACCCCCATTAAGGAAGGTCATGCCGCCACCAGCCTACTTCCCCCATCGCTCATTGCAACCTGCAGCAAGCTAGGTCTCCACTCTTCTCGTGTGGGAAGTTGTGAGATACCCAGTCCTACCAGCTCCTGGCCGCTGCAAAAAAGGGCATAAGCATAGGTTAGTCACACAAAGAAAACTCAACTATGAGGGTGAAGGGAAGCATGAATACATACCTAGACGAAAGCGGAAGAACCTTGAAACCCTGACCGGCTGACGATGAGCCGACCAGACGAGGATCGCTCAAGGGTCACAGTTCGTGCCCCCTCGGACCGACCGAGGGTAGGGACGACACGATCGGTCCCCATTTGGCATATGAATGGTCATGGCCACCAGCTCATGGCGACCTCGAGGGAACAAGCAGATGATAGCGCTCCTCCGACCAACCAGCGCATTTTGTCACACTCGGAGCAGGGGGCAGAGAAGCCGATGGCGCCTCCGAGGGGCGTAGTGATGAAAGGTCCTAATCGCTAGATGGGGGTGAATAGCCTAATAAAAATTTCTACAACAACACTTAAGAAACCAATTAGACAATTATGAGGCAAAGCAAGTGTTGCGCTAGCCTACTAAAATTGCAAGCCACCTACCACAATTCTAGTTTATATAGTTTCTATCCACATAATAGCTATGACACTACACTAAGTTAGTGTGCTCTCAAAGACTAACTAAAAAGCTACACTAACCAAACTAACAAGCTCTCACAACTAGCTACACTAAAGAGCTTGGTAACTAGTTTGCGATAATGTAAAGGGAGAGAGTAAGATAGTTATACCGCCGTGTCGAGGAGTGAACCAATCATTCACAAGAATCAATATCAATGAAGACCAATCACCTCGGAATCAAATGATGAACACAATGATTTTTTTATCAAGGTTCACTTGCTTGCCGGCAAGCTAGTCCTCGTCGTGGCGATTCACTCACTTAGAGGTTCACGCGCTAATTGGCATCACACGCCAAACCCTCAATAGGGTGCCGCACAACCAACACAAGATGAGGATCACACAAGTCACGATCAATTCACTAGAGTATCTTTTGGCTCTCCACTGGGGAAAGGTCAATAACCCCTCACAATCACCACGATCAGAGCCGGAGACAATCACCAACCTCCGCTCGATGATCCTCGCTGCTCCAAGCCATCTAGGTGGTGGCAACCACCAAGAGTAACAAACAAATCCCGCAGCAAAACACGAATACCAAGTGCCTCTAGATGCAAACACTCAAGCAGTGCACTTGGATTCTCTCCCAATCTTACAAAGATGATGAATCAATGATGGAGATAAGTGGGAGGGCTTTGGCTAAGCTCACAAGGTTGCTATGTCAATACAAATGGCCAAGAGAGTGAGCTTGAGCCGACCATGGGGCTTAAATAGAAGCCCCACAAAATAGAGCTATTGTACCCCTTCACTGGGCACAACACGGGGTGATCGGACGCTCGGGTCATATTAACTGGACGCTAGACCTCAGTGTCCGGTCATGTGATGGGTACCATGTGTCCCCTCTCTTCAAATGTTGATCGCCCGATCTCAACGGTCAAGTGACGACTGAACGCAATAGCTCAAAGTGACCGGACGCTGAACCCCAGCGTTCGGTCATTTCCAGTAAGCATCCAGAGATGACTTTTCACGACTGGATGCATCCGGTCATGCTCGACCGGACTCACCTAGCATCTGGTCACTTGGCATTTCCCCTATGCATGACCATGTCAGTGTGACTGGACGTAGCCAGCCAGCGTTTGATCGTTTCAGTGCCAACGTCCGGTCGATGACCGACGCTGCGGTTCTTCTCCTGCTACTGACCAAACGTGTTGGTCCTTCAGAGACCAGCGTCCGGTCACTTATAGTGACCTCTATCTTTTCTATCTAGGGCGCTGGTGGCACCGTTAGACTGTCCACACTCTACGGGCGGACACTCCACCGGTGAAGTTCCTAACCCTTGCTCAAATGTGCCAACCACCAAGTGTATCACCTTGTGCACATGTGTTAGCATATTTTCACAAACATTTTCAAGGGTGTTAGCACTCCACTAGATCCTAAATGCATATGCAATGAGTTAGAGCATCTAGTGGCACTTTGATAACCGCATTCCGATATGAGTTTTACCCCTCTTAATAGTACGGCTATCGAACCTAAATGTGATCACACTCTCTAAGTGTCTTGATCACCAAAATAAAATAGCTCCTACTAATTATACCTTTGCCTTGATCCTTTTGTTTTTCTCTTTCTTCTTTTCAAATCCAAGCACTTGATCATCACCATGGCATCACCATCATCATGTCATGATTTTCATTTGCTTCACCACTTGAAATGTGCTACCTATCTCATGATCACTTGATAAACTAGGTTAGCACTTAGGGTTTCATCAATTCACCAAAACCAAACTAGAGCTTTCCGGTGACCACGCCTGCATCACCTCTCATTTGACGGCAGCGTCTCCACTCATGGCATGCTTCCTCGACTCAGAAATGTTGCCGCCCGTCTCCATACCACGCCTGCCGCCGACAGGCGTGGCCATAGGCTCACACTGCTCCACCAAGGTCACGGCAGTGCCCCTGTATCCCTCGTCCTCCGAGGCACTCGTGTCATCACCCATCACCATGGGCTCCTCCGACTCGAGCTCTGCCTCCACATCGCTCTGGCTCTTGCCACCCTAGACCCACCGGTTGATCTTCTTCTCCTTATTGAACCTCCTCCAGACCTTCTCAGATTTCTTATTCTTCTTGGCAAGCATGGCCTCCCTCTAGGCAGCTTGCCGAACCACACCTTTTGGCCCTCTCAAAAGATGCGGCTAGGATTTATAGCCTGCAAGTCCCATCAAAACGGGCAACTTGAAATCAATCAAAACAATAAGGAAAAGGTCATGGAAAAAAGCATACCAAATTGGATAGCTTCGTGGCATTAAGGGGTCTGGGCGTCCCTTTGCGGGAGTCTTCATCCATCAACTATAGTGCCCAACCAAGATAACCCTGGACTTCATCTTTCGATAACTCCTCCAGCAATGCACGGTCAGGATCTATCGGGCCAGAGTATTTCGACATCGGCTGCGTCCTTTCCCCCAGCGGGGCAACCCAATGATGGAAGAAGGTGTGGAAGACCCACAACTCATCGAGGCTATTCTGCATGAACTTCTGAAGCTTTGGCTCGATGATCGCTAGCCTTTTCTATTGATGGGAAGGAGCCCACGCCCAACTTTCCCTCTTCTCCAACCTCCCCCCCCCCGATAAACATCGAGAACGGCGCCTCCACTGGGTTCCTGATATAGAACCATTCGCCATGCCACCCCCAGTTGGAGTCACGAGGGGAGTACGCGAGGTAGGGGATCGACGGCTTCGGCCTCTTCTATAGGGCAAACCCCCCAACTGGTGTGGTTCTAGGCAGTTTCCCCTCGGATAGGGCTTGCCCAATGAAGACTCATCGAAATAGATCCACATGTGGCTCCATCCCGAGGAAGGCCTCATAGACGATGATGAAGCCAGTGATGTGTAGCACCCCAGTTGGGTTGAGATGCTACAACTCTAGGCCCCACTTGTTGAGGAGATCGCATAGAAACCAATGCGCAGGGTACCTGAACCCATGCTCGTGGAATGCAAGGAAGGAGATGACCTTGTCGAAATGGGGTCACAGAACAACCTCCCCCGGCACAGGAGCCCTCTAGTGCACCACCTCCTTCAACAAAAGTAGCCCCTTCACGGTAAAGTCGGCCAGCACGGCCTCATCCATGTTGGAAGGCCTCTAGTTTGACATCGCACCTCGGATTCACGAATAAATCTGTGAGTTTTTCCTCTCCCTTGATCTACCCTCCTCTCTCCTAGAAACCGCTATGGCACATGAACAGGCTTGGCAAAAAGGAGGAAGGAGAAATGGCAGCGGTTGAAGAAAGGCAAAAGAACGAGAGAAAAACCCTCTCCCTTCCCCCTATTTAATGCGGAAAGGCGTGCAGTGGAACGTGGCCCTGGCTGACGGGACGTAGCCTACCCAATGAAACATCGCCTAGCTAACAGGACATGGCCTAGGTGGGGCCCACCACTACCGCAACCCGAGCATGGGAAATAAGGTGCAACCGCACGTAGACAACCCTCTGCCTTGCTAGGTAGGGTTTAGAGGGGCCCACCAACATAATCTCCATCGAGGAGAGGTCAACGGGTTACCCGAGCTGATCGGACGGCTGCTGAGAGATAGGTAAGGAGCAGTGGGATGCCCCATGCGGGTTATGCTGACCCCATCATGAACGACGGACATTGATCTCACTCGAACATATCCGATATGATCTCCCTAGACCCGTCACTCGAGCCATCAAGGTAACTTTACCAACCCTCGTTCTTCTTTCCCAGTGCATGAGCATTCATTCATCCATTCTCATGCATGCATTCATCCATACATTCATCCCATACATCCAAGCATTGCATATGCAATTGTTGCATCACAACGCTTCGCATCGCGTCAAGAAGCGATAGTTGCCTCATTCGATATAAGCGATGATCGACTAGAGTTCAAAGGCTAGCTCACTAAGGGCTCAAGGCCGCCTCGCGTCAAATAGAGCTAGGGGAGAAAACACAGATGAGCCCCAATGGCCTTTGCCCAATCTGCTCAGAAGTAGATGGGGTCATCTCGACCTTCTTGTTCGATCCTGACCTCGAGCCATGCCCACAGAATCTCCATCGAGGGGAGGCCAGCGGGCCACCTGAGTCAATCTTTGGAATGGCTTGGGCATCTATCAGGAGGTGGGTTAAGGAGCAGTGGAATGCCACATGAAGGCTATGCTAACCCCGTTATGAATGACGGACCCAGATTCCACTCGGACATGCCTGTTAGTGAGCTCACCGAGCGCGTCACTCAAGCCATCGAGGTAAGAGACGTTAGCTCAACTCCTCCGGTTGTGGAAACCATGGATGGAGTGACGCACGAAACTCGACCGACCCCTACTGAGCCCGATAGGGCTCGAGGGCTCGAGCCACCCGACCCCAACTCAGGAGTCCAGCCGATCACATAGGTTGCGATCGGAATGAACAAGGGCGAACACCCCGACCGGAAGAGACACAAGAGTCTGTAGCCCCAAAAAAGAGTACCAAGGTACTCAGCCTTCGACCGACTCCCCAGTCAGCCACAGGCTTAGGGGCTACACCCACTAGGTGCGCTCGCGCGTACCCGGTGGAAAATGGATTACTAGCGAGTCTCCTCCTCAGGGGTTGGGCGCCTATGTCTACATGGCGCACCTCCATAGCCTTCGCCAGTCCCTTCCTCAGGGGCTGGGTGCCAATATTCCTCTGGCGTGCCAGTGGGGGTATTAACCCCTATACCCTTACAGCTAGGCTTGGGCCGGCCCAGTCCAGGGGGTCCGGTCCACTAGAAGACGACACATGGTTTGGCCAATCTGTTCGGAGTCCTGCGCAAGGAGTCAAGATAGACTTGGAGATCAAGCAAGATCCTGGTCGGTTAGAATAGGAATCCTTATCTAGCCACCTATGGCAATTGTAACCGATTAGGATTAGTTTCCAGATCTATAACCCTGCTGAAAGGTCCTTGTTTGGTTTTGGTAATTGAGTGACAACTTAGGTGGACTAATTGTGTTTATGTGAGATACACAGGTGATTAGTCTACAGGTACATGTGTGTGAGCAACATATGCCATGAAGGTGAAAATGGCTTGGAGATGTTGCAAAGCTCACACATGTGATGATGAAGGAGCTTAAATGCACATGAGACATAACATTGAGTCATGTGATCAAGGTAGAGAAGATCAAGACAAGACTTGGCTTGATGGACCGGTTGTAAGCGTGAAGGGCAAGTCAAAGGCTTTGGAGTGATGGACCGCGTGGCGATGAAGCTTGAGCAAGACTTGGCGTCGATGGACGATGGCAATGGCGAAGAGCAAGTAGAGTCAAGATCGATGAACCAATATGATCATATGATGATATGAAGTGGATCATATCATTGTTGATCGCGTTGGTGCATGTGTTGCATCAACATTGGAGGAGATGGAATGGAATGCGCAAAGCAAAGGTATAACCTAGGGCATTTCATTTCACCGGTCATAGGTGTGTAGAGAAGTTTATGACCGGGTTTAGGATAGATGGCCATACTATCAAGAGGGGCAAACTTGTTTGCATATCGGTCATCTAGTGCCACTCGAGTGATCTAACTTTGCATTGTCCCTAGGATCGAGTGGCGTGGCAAGTTGAGTGGCTAACATCCTTTGGGAAATGATTGTGAAAATGATAGCACACATACACATGGTGGTGTACACTTGGTGGTGTTGGCACATTTACAAAGGAGGTGATGTTTGCAGGGGTGAGATTTGGCACTTTCGGGAAAATGGAATGTCCATTTTCTATTGCGCCGGATGCAAATTCTTGGTGGTTAGCACGTTGGTGCAAGGGTGAAGAAGTTAGAAGTGAAAACGAGTTAGTCGTGAAGATGCCAGCATCGGTCAACTGACCGGACGCTGGATCTGAATGCACCGGACGCTGGAAGGCTACGTCCGGTCAGGCTGACGTACGGTGACGCAGAAGCTGGAGTGTGACCGGACGCTGGCTGCGTCCGATCGCGTTCGACCGGACGTGTCCGGTCATGCTCGAGAGCTTACTGGAAACGACCAAACGCTGGGGGTTCAGCGTCTGGTCAGTTGAGTGCTGCTGCATCTGGTCAAGTCAAATGACCATTGGAACCGGGACACGTGGTCGTCTACGAGCGACCGGACGCTGAGGTCCAGCGTCCGGTCAACACGACCGGAGCGTCCGGTCAGCCCGACCGTTGCCTAGTGAAGGGGTAACGGCTAGTTTAGCCCTTGGGGCTATAAATAGAAGTGGCCTTTAGCCATGGCTGGTGCTGAGCACCTCAAGGGACTTAGTGTCCATGCTTGTGAGTGCTTGGGAGCCCTCCATCACACATATACTTGATAGTGATCATTCGATTGTGTGAGTGAGCGATTCTAGTGCGATTGCATCATGAGGTTGCATCGAGTGGCACTAGGTGATCGAGTTGCAAGCCGGTGGTGCTTGTTACTCTTGGAGGTTGCCACCTCCTAGATGGCTTGGTGGTGGTCTTTGTCGAAGCGCGCAAGAAGCTTGTGCGGCGCTCCGGAGAAGTGCTTGTGAGGGGCATTGTGCTCGCCCCGCGGGAGCCGTGAAGAGCAACTCTAGTAAAGCGTGTCATTGAGCTACCCTCACTCAAGGGGTAGGTTCTTGCGGCACCCGACGTGCGGGCTTAGCGGGTGATGCTAATTAGCCGCCGAACCACCAAGTGAGCGGTCGACACAACGGGGACTAGCGTGTTGGCAAACACGTGAACCTCGGGAGAAAAATCATCGTGTCAACCTTGTTCTTCCCGTTGGTTTGCATCCTCATTACACAAGCTTGCCATTACTTTTATACATATTAAGCTTGTGTAGTTGCTCTTGTAATTAGATAGCTTGTGTAGCTTGCTAATTACCTTCTTGCTTGTGTAGCATAGAAGTAGCTCCCTTGCGTGGCTAATTTGGTTTTAGTAACCTTGTTAGTCACATTGCTTAGTTTGTGTAGCTAAGTATTTGCGCTCTCTAATTAGGCATTGGTTGCCTTGTTATTGAGCATTGCTAGTGAGCTTAGTTAGCTTTGTGCTTTTGCTTACTAGCATGTGTAGGAGCTCCCTTGTCGCTTAAAGTACTAGTGGCATAGGTTTGTGTAACCTTGCTCCTAGAATTGTTTAGGAGAGCTCTAGCTAGCCCGGCACCTTTGTTGCATAATTGTTATCTTTGCAAGGTGCTAGTGAACATATATAGTGGGGTGTAGTCTTGGCTAGACCGTTAGTTTAAATTCCGCATTTGTATCGGTTAGCCGACGCGATTAAGTTTTAGAAAAGACTATTCACCCCCCCCTCTAGTCGCCATCTCGACCCTTCACCTGCTCCCCAGACTATATAAGATGGGTAGGGGACCCCTCTAAAAAACATCTCTCATTGACATACAGCAATACAATTAGACGTAGGACGTAGGTATTACGCCTTTACGGCGGCCGAACCTAGATAAAATCTCGTGTCTGTCTTATGTTAACATCTTGTTTGTAGCTTACGCATCTGTCTGCCGATAATCTACTACCTTGGGCATACCCCTAGGTAGACTGTCGACCATATTTCATCGATAGTGGTGCACTAGGTAGGGGGTATGCGTACTGCTCTCTAGGCGAACAAGATGGTCATCATCCCCGGTTCTATGGCTACGCCGAACAGCCTCACATTCACCATCGGCCAGATCACCTGGACCACTGGCTCCGATGACTTCATCGCCATGACCCCGGAGGAGGTATGGGTTCAATCTGCGCTGACCACTGCTTCACTTGCATCGACTATGGCTCCGACCACGGTGGATCTGGCTCCGACCACAGTGGATCTGGCTCTGATCACGCCAGCATCATCTTCAGCCACACCGACAACCCATCGTCTGCTTCCTCGCTACAAAAGGAGGCAGATTGACAACACTGACTTGCTCGACTCCATCGATCAGGTCGGCACCAAACTTGCCAAAACCCTGGCTCTGGTAAGTTCGATTCAAAGTCAACCTAATGAGTAGGTAACTACGACCCATAATTGATCTACCCGACCAGCTCGGGTCAGTCGTCTTGCATGACTCAGTACGGATCTCGTGGTCACATCTACTCCTGAAGGGCGCTCCGTTCGTCATCGACCAGCCCCTGCGATGGGTCTCTGGCTCTCCGAGTACGAAGCCTCGATGGAGAACCACCAGGCCCAGCCCTATGGCCTGCGCAACTTCGTCAACATGATTCGGATTGAGGATTATCAAGAAGGATTGGTCCACACAGTTCAAGAGGGTGGCTCAAGCTCCTCGTTCGACATCGCATCTAATGCCTCCGTTCACACCGAGCTCTAGCATCATGACGATGAAGGCGTTGAATACGATCTAGATATCCCAGACCATGCCCCAGGATTCCCGCGATTCCCATCCTTCCCACCAAGGTGAGGAGACTTGATTAATGTTGTTAGTAATGACGAACCGCCGACAATCGGCGAAATAGAACAAGAAAGGCTAGCACGCGAAGCACGCAATATTGATCGGTTTAATCATCGACAAATCGAAGCCGAGGCAGAAGAGGAGGCCCGACGCATAAGGGTCTAGGCATGTGACCTTAACAATGCCTTTGCTAGGGTGGGGGACAAGCAAGTCTTTAGGACTCCAAGCGCCAACATAGCTATTGCTATGGCGACAATGCAACGACTACCCAATACCCTAGAAACACAGGCAGTTCGTGATGATATACAAGCTTACCTGACGGCTGCTATGGCCCAGACCGTAGAGATTGTAAATCAAGCCTAGGCTCCATCCGTCTCAGTCAAATCAAGCCACAGCCGCCAGTACTCAAGTCGCTCACAGCCACCCAACCAACGTGGCTCGCGCAACAATGACCCATCAGACAACCGTCAAGGCAGAAATGGTGGCCATGATGGTGGTCGGGGCAACAACCGCCGTCGGGATGACAACCGCCGTGACTTCTGGGATGACAACCGCCGAGACAACCATGATAACCATGGTCACAGGGTTAATTAGGGTGGCAACCGAGATCGCCGTGATGGCAATAACAATCTCCGCCATTACCTCAGAGAACGCGATCTATGCGATCGCATCAACCAAAGAGCCAACGATCGTGCATCCCACGAAAGCTATCGCCGTATGGAATATGATACAGCCCACGGTCCTCTGGGTTTGAAGAAGTTTACTCCGCACCTTCACCAAGTCATATGGCCCAAGAACTTCAAGCTCAAAAAACTTCAGAAGTACGATGGCAAGGAGAACTCCGAATTATGGGTCATGCTCTACGAAACCACGTGCAGATCAGCCATGGCTGACGAGCACGTCATGTCTAACTACTTCCTAATCGTTGTCGGCCATGCAAGTCACCAATGGCTGGTCAGCTTGCCGGCGAACTACTTTCTTGGCAAGAGCTCAAGCAAGCTTTCATCGACAACTTTATTGCTACTTGCGAGCAACCCGGTAACAAATATGATCTACAGCGGATTCGAGACCAAAAAGATGATCCACTACGCGAGTAGGTCTGACGTTTCTCGGAGATGCGCATCAAGGTCCCGTCAATCTCTGACAACGAGGCAATCGAGGCTTTCATCACTAGTCTCCGCTTCCACGATGCCCTACAGGACAAGCTCCTCCACAAGCGACCTAAATCAGTCACAGCGCTCCTGGCCACTGCCAAGAAATATGCGAATGCCGATGATGCTAAAAAGATAATCATCGAAGAAGCAGCAAGGGTTCCACGCTCCGACCACCCCCCACACTACGACGACTACCACGGCAACCATGGTTGGGACGACAATTTTGATCGCCGCAACTAGCGCAATGACCCCCATGACCACCGCGACCAGCGTAATCAGCGGCGTAATCGCCGTGACGATTACAGGGGCAAGCGTGCTCGGGAAGACGACGACAAGGTCAACACCGTTAAGAAAGGTGGCGGATGTCGCAACTACGAAGAAGACTATGCCAAAGCATTGAAAGGACCCTGCCAGCTCCACCCCAAGTCAAACCATACCATGGAGAATTGTCGCGTTCTCAAGTCTATCTACACGCGTCAATGGGCTCTAGATACGTCCGACAAGCCTAACGACACAGGGGAACAACGCAACGAGGACAACGATGATGAAGACGTAGATCCCCATCATAAGTACGTCAAGCCAACCGATCGCGTCCACACCATCATTGGAGGCAAAGTGTACATCGAGACCAAATGAGAACGCAAGCTGCTCGCCCACGCCTGCTTGAGCGTGGCCAACACCGACAACCTCATCGCCGATCCGCGGCTCCCTCCTTAGTCTCACCACGAGATCTCCTTCAGCAGAAAGGACCAATGGGCCACAATACCTGAGCTAGGACATTTTCCCCTGGTCCTCGATCCTTATATCAACAAGGTTCAGTTCGACAGAGTACTGATTGACGGCGGCAGTTCCATCAATATACTATTCAAGAACAGTCTGCCAGCCCTAAAGATAACCTAGGCAGATCTCAAACCATACGAGGCACAGTTCTAGGGTGTCCTCCCCGGACAGAGCTCTACACCTCTCGGGCAGATCACGCTACCTGTGCAGTTTGGTACCATGGACCACTTCTGCACCGACTACGTCAACTTCGTGGTCGCTGACTTCGACGGCACCTACCATGCTATCCTTGGTCGACCATCGCTCACCAAATTCATGGCCATACCTCACTATAGGTATTTGGTGCTCAAGATGCCTATAGAAAATGGGGTTCTGACTCTTAGGGGCAACGTATACGCAGCTTATACCTACAAGGACGACAGCTTCAAAATAGCATAGGCTCACGACCTCTATATTCGCATGGCTGAGACCATGCTCGACGCTAAGAAGACCTCAGCTGACCACCTAGAGATCCCAGAGCTCGAGGCTCCATGCAAGAATATCAAGTCCAAAGAGCACAAGGCGATCCAGCTGGTCAACGGTGATCCTAGCAAAACGGCCCTTATTGGGGCCAACCTAGATCCTAAATAGGAAGACGCGCTCGTCAGGTTCTTGAGGAGCAACATGACTGTGTTCGCATGGAAACCTACTGACATGCTCGGTGTACCTCAGAACTTGATCGAGCACTCCTTAAATGTCGACGGCAAGGCTAAACCTATCAAGCAGAAGCTACGACGGTTTGCTCACGACAAAAAGGAGGCGATTAGGGTAGAAGTTATACGACTTTTGGCAGCCAGATTTATCAAAGAAGTGTATCATCCGGAGTGGCTAGCCAACCCGGTTCTTGTACGCAAAAAGAATAATGAATGGAGAATGTGCGTTGATTACACTGATCTCAACAAACACTGCCCTAAAGACCCCTTCGGCTTACCTCGCATAGACGAGGTCATAGATTCAACTGCCGGTTGCGAGCTGCTTTCCTTTCTCGATTGCTACTCTGATTATCACCAGATCGCTCTAAAAAAAGATGACCAGATCAAGACATCCTTCATCACGCCTTTCAGCGCCTACTGCTACACAACCATGTCGTTTGGGCTCAAGAACGCCGGGGCTACCTACCAATGCGCCATGCAGGCCTGCCTCAAAGACAAGATAAAAGACGACCTTGTCAAGGCTTATGTTGATGATGTCCCGTCCCCTATGGCCTTCGCCAGTCCTCCCCATGGAGGCTGGGCGCCCGTATCCACTTTACACATCTCCACGGCCTTTGCTAGTCCTCCACATGGAGGTTGGGTGCCTAAATCCTATTTGGTTACCCTACGCGGTACAACAACCCAAGGGGTAAACACCGAAGTTTCAATAATAGCCCCTTCATGACTTCAAAGAAGTCCCAAAGGGGCTCAGGGCTCCTGTCGGGTTCATAAACCCAGGGTCTCCAATGGACCCGCTTCCCTACAAAACTCGACCCAGTAGGCGGCGCAATGACAGCACACGCCTAGGTTGGCCCAGATACACAATAATAGGCCAAGACCGTGATACGGTCTCTGACTGGCACCTCCGACCAGGGCCTCGCTCGACCTCTGGGTCGGGGGCTCTACCTCGCCCGACCTCTAGGTCGCGGGCTTTGCCTCACCCGACCTTTGGGTCACGAGCTCCGCCTCGTCCGATCTTTGGGTCGCAGGCTTCACCTCGCCCACCCTTCTTTCTTCGACCAAGGATACGCCAGACCTCTGCTCACTGCTCTTTCCTAACTGACACGGTCGGGGACAACTAGGATGAACTGGTCGGGGATGCTCGATTTGTGTGGGCCCAGGGCACAGGCGGTGTAGATAAGATAAGGCGCTCAAGTCAACCGCAATATCGAGGACCGTACCTTGCCATATCCTGCGCACTTGCAGGACAGTGCCACCAGGCTATGACAGACGGACACTCTACAACCTTCTAGACATGTCAGAACATAAACAGTGTTGTGGGCACCATCGTTTGCCGTACTAGGCGAACATGGTAGAGCCTACCAGACACGTCTTGGCATAAACAGTATTATGGGCGCTGGCAGCCATCTCGTACCCGACAGCATGGGCAACAAGACTAGGTAGCATACGTACGCACTCTCTCTCTTTCTCTCTGACTTGTAAGGCCATCCCCTTCACCTATAAAAGGGAATATGCTCTCTCCCAACAGAGGGACGCTAGATGACTCGAGGACTCGACGACCTGAGGACTCGAATAGCTCAACAGCTCTAGAACTTGATAGCTACACAGAGCATACGCTCTAATACTTAGCGCATGTTAGAGCACCCATCACTCTCTTCCATTCGGTTCAGAGCCTAACCGGGCCTCTAACACCCTCCTTCTCATTTCTTACTCGTTTGTAACCTCACAGCAAACTTTGAGCACCTGGGCTCAAGAATAAAGTCACCGACCGACTAAAACTAAACGTAGGGCACGTTGCCTGAACCAGTATAAATCTTGTGTCATTGAGTGCTAGGCCACATCCGATCACAACGCACGGCAAAACTACAAATATTTACTTGTCGGACATATTTCGCACCGACAATAGGGTTTCGGCCTTTTGGGTTTTAAGAGACCTCGTCAATGTGTCTTGTATATCACGCTCTCGATGAGACTCCTCTATAGAGGTGTCTTGCATATCGAGCTCGAGACATCAGATAAAATGCTCGTCTACGACTGTGAGTACGTTGTAGACAACAGACAACCTAAAATTCGGCTAGACCGGTCTTTAATCTTGCCTGTACCGAGCGATCTAACTCTTTATCGATGTGATGGCCTAATTAGCGTCAACACCTAGGAACGGACCACGTGGACCATGAAACACGATCGTCTTGCCTCCGGCCTCGTCTAGACTAGTAGTTGTAGCAAGGATGGACCAATCGACGTGCGCTCGCCTTCAACTCCCGTTGTCCGCTTCCGAATCCTAAGCTCATGGAGACCTAGACCTGTATCCTAGGCTCTAGCCACGTCGGCGCTGCTGCTGCCACGGACATCACTACATCTGGATCAGATCGAATTTTCCTCGACGTACACGCACCGAGGATACTTTGGCATTTCACCCATCATAAAAAACTGGTTTCTCACTTTTACCATCCCGCAAAGTGGTTTCGCTCGTTTACCATTATGAGACTGGTGTAACCCCTGAAATACATTTTGGGTAGTTTTAATTCGTGGAAAAAAGAAGACACGTCCTTCCGCTTCTACCCCTGCCTACTGCTCTTGAGATCGATGTTCATCATCTCGATCTCCCCAGTGTGTCGGTGGCACCTGGCCCCTCCCTCGACCTCTCACGCACGGGAGGCGGGTGGCGGCGCCCTCCCCTCCCTCCGGTAATGGCGCGGACGAGGCCCCCCTGCATTCGGCGGCGGAGGGCCTTTAACTCCAAAGGCGGAGGCGCCCCTCCTTCTGGGTGAAGATTCCGGCGGCGGCACCCTCCCCGTCCCTCCCTCCGGTGATGGCGTCGACGGGATCGGGGGGGCTACATCCGGCGGCGCCCCCTTCTCCCTCCACCACCGGCGGCGCCCCATGGGGGGCATGGAGGCCACAGTAACCCTTCTTCCCCCACCGGCGTCTGGATCTGGTGCCCCCTCCCACCCGGTGGCGCTCCCTCTCCACCGGCGGTGTCTCCGTCGTCCCCTCCGGTGGTGTCTCCGTCGACCCCTCCGGTGGCATCCTCGCACTCCCCTTCCGTGGATGTGGCTGAGATGCCCCTCCCTTTCCCCACCGGCTGTAGTGGCGGCGGGACTCCCCCTCCCGGCGGCAGCGGCTGCTTCTCCGTCCAACAGCAGGCAGGGGTAGAAGTGGAAGGACGTGTCTTCTTTTTTTCTACGAATTAAAACTAACCAAAATGTATTTCAGCGGGTTACACCAGTCTCATAATGGCAAATGATTGAAACCACTTTACGGGATGATAAAAATGTTAAACCGGTTTTTGATGATGGGTGAAATATCAAAGTCTGCGCACCGAGTGTCCAGAGTCTCAACTTGCTGAGTTCACTTCCCCGTTACGATAAGAAAAACACCGGCGGACTTTTTTTTTACAACAAACACCGGCGGACTTTAGCCCCTTTATTTGAAAGACTTTAGCCCTTTACCAGGGGGCAAGCACGCTGAATGACAGCTGACCCTTCGAATCCAGAAGCTGAAACAAAACGAGGGGTGCTAACATTTTCCGTGGATTCGCGCGCCGATTTCAACATTATCGCTCCGGTGTCGCTCATTTGAGCCAAAACAAAAGCAACGGGCGTGGAACATACAAATTTTATCCGGCGCCTAACCGTGACGGGCATTGCCATCTTTGCTCAGTGCCTCGCTTTCGTAAGCAACGGATTCCATTCCATGCTTGTCACCGTCGCGATCCACGCGGCGATACCATGCGTGAACGATGGATTGTGTGGCCCGAAAGAGTAACCAGATCCTACACGGACATTGAGCTGAAAACTACAGGAAAACACGGCAACAACCAAAGCTCACAACTCTCCCGCAGAACCAAACAAGCCTAACTCGAAAGAATTCTGACTTCACCACCACATGTGGCCCGCGCCCGAGAAACAAAATTGATCTAGCAACAGAACAGAAGGTAGATTGTCGTAAGATTTTTTTTTCCCCCAAACCGATCCCTTGGCACCTGAAGATATATTTTCTCAGTGGATCAACGTTTCATGAACATAAAAAATGTATAACACGTAGAGCACTTATACTGGCAGAGGCTGCGCCCAGGCTCCACACAGGACTACTCGCTAATCGTTAAATGCCATATCTTGTGAAGTCAGGTGATGGTGGGCAAGATATGCAAAAGAATGTGGCTTCTCTCCATGGCTCTTCTTCCAATTTCCTGTTTTTCGGGTCTTGTAACTTCAGCAAGCAGGTGGATACAACAACAGCTGTATTGGACGGAACCGACGTGCCATGTGCCTACTTGTTTGCCATAGATGAGTCCATAACACTGCACGACTTGTCCATGAACTGCAAAAGTGCAGGACAGTAATATTAGAACAGGAAGCATGATATTTGTGAAAGTAACTTTCTAGGGAAAGCAATAATGAGGACGAGAATCAAAGATTCGGTCTTCACAACAGTAGAGTAACTAACATTCTAACACTGCAACTATCTTCTGCTCATGTATCTGCATATACTCTCCAAAAGCTAAGAGGATATGGAGCAAGATCTAAACAGTCAACGAGCCGATAAAGTGCATAATCATGGTTATCTGTACAAGACCAGGTCCTATATGATGTCTCTTCGCACAAGGTTAAATGGACAGCACATATCACTGGTCTAGCTCTACCATGGTCTCACAAGTGAGACTCTTCGCTAAAACTACATTAATTTTAGAAATGAATCCAGTGAACTAGACTCTATGCCTGAGTAAGAAATCCTATACAGCAAATTAATTATCCTCTTGATTTCTTCAAATTACTCAGATAAAAGTTTGCTGGACTATATAAGTAGAGCTTTCAAACCATGCTCAACAGTGGACAAATTCCCTTATTGCCATTAGAACCACTAGATTGCCCTCAAATATTAGGTAAGAGGGACACAACCAGTTTATACATGGCTGCACTTGGCAAGTTTGCACTATAAAGGAAGAGTATGATGCCTACTATGTTTCCCATGTTTATCATGACCTAATGGTGTAGCTAATACATCGATAACTGCATATCCTACTTATCTCTCATTCTCTCTCAACTTAGTACAAACAAAAACAAGTCTGCCAATGGCTACACATTTGTGAATCCTGTAACAATTACAGGAAAACACTGAACAGAAGCCCCACCTGATGATTGCTAGAACCCTACAAGGTTATTATAGCGTGACCTAACACATATTATTGCTAACTAGTTTATAACTGAGTGTTTCATAACTCAAACAAACAGTGATTCATCAAAGGAAAACATGTAGACAAGTCTAATGCTAAAGACTCACTTTTTTCATTGATTGTAATTCCCGTCCAAATGGCTCTAGGAACTTCATATCTATATCGAGGGGCCAAACCTGCATACAAGGGAAAAGAATTGTTAAGTTTTAAACAAGATCATATAATTCACATTGACTTGCTTCCAAAGACGACCAAATTATCTAATAATCATCAATGTAAACCATAGAGTATGAAGCCAAGCCCTACAGGTGTGTAAATGTAAAAAAAATGGACATGCGATGTATTTCAGTACACCGTGAGCTGATTTATAGGATACTACAACTAATACAACAAAATCGACCACACAACCTGTCCAATAGCGAGCGAGGGATGGCAATTGATGATATAATTAATGACGGTTTATGCATGGATGGATGAATCAATAACGGTTTATGCATGAATGAATAAATCGATGATCAACCACAGGACCAGGCACATAGTTGAACGAAATCAACCACGAGTACCATCACGAAACGGCCTTAACACCATATATAGAATAACTAAAAACTAACAACCACATATGAATCACGATGCAATTCCTAACATACTGGAGAAGGAAACGGATGGATTCGTACCTTGAGCCCCATGAGCCTTAGAGGCGCTTGTTGTCCGGGCACGATGCACTCCGGCCCGGCAGCTTCCGCGAATGCCTCCATGGCCAGCCCCTCCCCAATCGGATCCGGATGCTGCGGAGCAACCAACCAACCTCCAGAATTAGCCTTCCCCACCAACCCAACCCAACCCCAATCAAGCCGGGGGAAGGGTGCGTACGTACCTTCATGATGGCGAGGGCGTAGGCGGCGGAGTCTTCCTGCGTGGCAACGCGGAGGACGGGGGCGTGGTGGATGCGCGGGACGGGTCGGATCCCCTGCCCCGCGGCGGTGGCCGCGGTGGCGCGCCAGGGCGCGTCGTCGCCCGCGAGGAGCGGCCGCTTCGAGCCGGCGTGGGGGGATATGGACGAGGCCGCGGCGGCGGTGGTGGCCGCCGGGAGGGCGGCCGGTGATGAGGTGGTGGTGGTGAGGGACGCCATCGGATAAGGCGGAGGAGGAAGCGTTCCGTTTGCGTGTTGGGCCCGCTCGAGTGGGGGAGGCGAGGCGAGAGTCGGGAGAGGCTGGGGGGAGGGATCTTTTATTAACCGCGGGCGCGGGGTGTGGCGGTCGGTCCGAACAAGCCGACGCGGTGCGTGTGTGGCTCTCGGAAGGCGGGGGTGGAGACGTGGAGTGTGGACCCGGGGAGGTGGTTGCGCTGCTGGGTCATGAGCAGGTGGGGCTGGAGCTTTGGAAACTGTTCAATCACGAGCTGGAACGATTCGA
Source organism: Miscanthus floridulus (assembly GCF_019320115.1). Classification (NCBI taxonomy): domain Eukaryota; kingdom Viridiplantae; phylum Streptophyta; class Magnoliopsida; order Poales; family Poaceae; genus Miscanthus; species Miscanthus floridulus. The sequence continues at coordinate 121,617,026 of NC_089584.1, forward strand.
CTTTGCTTGGGTGTCTGGCAAAAAGGGTTCATCTGTCAGCCACGTACCGATATGGAATGGTCAAAGTTTTGATGCCGCTTAACTTAAACTAACCGTCTTAAGTAGGTGGCGGTCTACCTCTGCAAAATTTAAACAATGTTTTGTATCTTGACGTCCTTTTTAAAACACCATATTTAATTTTAAGTTGGTGTTGTATTCTTTTTAGAACAACATTTAAATGCTAGAATTGTAATTTTTTTCTAGGAGGAAGTACATTTTCAGTTGAACTTTGCAATATCTTTCCATGTACTATGTACTCCCTCCGTTTCAAATTATAAAGCGTTTTGATTTTTCTAGATACATTAATTTTATTATACACTTAGATATATACACTATGTCTAGATACATAGTAAAAAATGTATCTAGATAAACCAAAACACCTTATAATTTAAAACGGAGAAAGTATATGATAAAAACAAAATTATATGTTTAGATTTTCCCCCTCTATGAACTCACATTCATAAAATCTTACGATCTCTAGTCGAGGTACCTACAGGATTTTAAAAAATTGGTCTCCAACAACTTCCTATCCAAACTCTAACCTTTCTACACTTGGGAAAATCGATCCAATCGTGCGGAAATATACGCGCGCATATTGATCGGCCAATCTAGAAGTGGAAGGACGTGGGGGATAACAAGGAGTATGACAGGTTTCCGATGCAAATGTACAAGAGAGAGAAAATATAAAAATAGTTAGGTGATTTGAAAATAGTTCAAAATTCCTATTGCAAAATTGTAGCAAGGAAGTTATGAGCAGCCAGCCAACCAAACTTTCTTTTTTCGTTCTACCTCAACGCGTGTATGTCACACGTGCATTGTCACTGGTATATATATAACGTATGATGTAATTTGAGAAATCTTTTTGTTCAAGGTTGATAACGAGGTGAGTACAATAATTTTGTCAAACTCAAGATATACTGATTTATTCTCTCATATACCGCATCACAATGATAAAATGTATTTTGGCACGTTGGCAATATGATAAACGTGGTGACTTCGTAGTAAATCTCAAAGTGTATTAGCTCAGTCTCTCTCTCTCTCTCTCTCTCTCTCTTTTGAAGAAACGTATTAGCTCAGTCTCTCGTGTATACTATTCATTCACAAGGATAAGATGTACATCGGGGCGTTTAGGAAAGGAAATTTTATATAACTAAAAAAATCAATAAATCATAGTAGTACTTGCTTGAGCACATACGTGCCAATTCAAATTCAATATTCCAGCAAATATGTTTATAAAAAAAAATCCAACAAGGCAGCAACTATGGCCCCCTTCGCTTGACCTTATAATCCGTATTATTCAGCTTGTTTTTTTTCAGTCGGAACAGTATTTTTCTCTCACAACAATTCAGTCGGAACAGTATTTTGGCTTGTTTTTTCAGCCAAGCGAACGGGCCTTATAAATCATAGCAGTTCAACTATTGGTCTCAGTTCTGGCCACGTGCAAGAAGACATTGGTTGATCTTGTTTATCATGAAGAATCACCTTACAGACTATCGCTTTCGTTGGATCATATCGCTTAATCCGCTGTCAATGCCGCCGACACGTTTACCACGGAAGACTTTCACGTCGACGTCGAGCTCCATCGTGCCGTTGCTCCACTCCAATGACAAGCGGTCGCGGAGCTGGTCCAACAACCCCACGCCGTCGCCCCGCGCCGCCACCTCCAAAGCCTTGTTCCAGCGGCTCCATGTTTGCCGAGCCCGACCGAATTTTTTATATTTTAGCCCTTTTTTGAAAGTTTCTCACAAATAGACCCTTGATGCAAAGAATTCAGAAAATGGACCCTTAGCTCGACGCTATGATGCTGGCGCCGAGCTAACACGTCTCGGCGCCACTCTGGCGCCGAGCTCCTAGGCACGGTAGATGACATGACAGTGAGTTCGGCACCGTAGATCTTAGCGTCGAGCTCGGCGCCAGAGTGACTGGCGCCGAGCCTTTAATACCTATGGGCCCGCGTCTCTCTTCCTCTCTTCCTCTCCCCCTCTCGCCCTAGCAGAGCCGCTGCCGCCCGCGCCCTTGCCTCCACCGGCCACCCTCGCCCGCGCCGCGCCGCGCCACGCCATATGGCCGTAATAATGGCATATTCCAAGCTCCGAAGGGACTAGGCCATAGTTGAATTTAACATCACATTCGCACATGACAAGAGGTGCTTTGTAAATTACTCTTTCTTTCTTCTTTTCCTTAACATTTCGCGGTTCTTCCGGCCATTGGTTCTTAGGACCATACAATCACTCCTTGAAACGACACTTCACCATTGAAAACACCTAAATAAGTAGACATTAGTACATGAACACATATAGCTCAACATTTCAACACATACACTTTGCGCTTACTTCATGCTTGATTGGATACACAAGTTCCAACGTATTCTCAGGGTTTATCACAGCTCGATCTCTATAATCGCACAGAGGAGGTTCCTCGAGTCGTCTAACTGCAGCTAGGTGCTTCTCCTTAGCCGTCATTGGCATAGGGTTGAGGGGGTAGAACCCACTGATTGAAGTGCTCACGTGGATGTCTTTCTCTAAATCAATCGTCGAAAAGGAGATACCTAGGATCAAACTTGTCTGCACCGTTGATCCATTGAAAGAAAAAACACCTCTCATGGTCCTACACAATGAGATTCCAACAAAATATTAGTAGCATACTTACACAAATAAAGAAAAAGGATAGTGGAAATAATTTCTTACATTAAAACAACTGCATGTGTAGAAGCAACACGTTGCTGTGTCCGGATGTTTCGATTGAAAAGCATGGGCCGGGAAACCACAGTCACAGTTAGGGACAGAGAGGTCAGGAGGGATGGGGGCATCTTTGCTAGACGCGTCGGGGTATAATTCTCGAGGACGACCCCGTTTTCGCCAAAACTACTTCCGAAACATTTCTTGCATCTAACAAAACGGATGTAATTTAACAAACATAAATCAAAACATCACAAATAAATGTCAATGAGAACCATAACTATAATACAACCGATTTCGTTCTAAGAACACAAAACAGTTAACATTAAACCATAAATCTAGGGTTTTCCATTTAATGCATAACAATGAACCCATAACATAACTATATGCGCCTAGTTTCCTAGCTTTTTCACGCATTGGCATCATCCTACGGTTGTATAATACATATATTGATGGATACAATGAAACCCTAAGTGATGACGATTATTATGTTCAAAAATCCGACTAATACATACCGAATCGATGCGAAAAAACTAGGAGGGAAGCGAGGATACCTTGCTCTCGAAGATCTACGAATCAAATCAAAGTTTCCAAGGTCGAATATGCCGATTCGTGAGGTAGGGTGAATTGGGGAGAGAAAAAACTCGAGAAGGAGGAGAAAGAAGAGGGAAAACGCTTGGGAAAGAAGGTTGGCCGGGGTTAAATGGCAGTGAGATCGGCGCCAGAGTGACTGGCGCCGAGCTCACTACCAAGTCATCTACCGTGCCCAGGAGCTCGGCGCCAGAGACGCTGGCGCCAGAGATGTGTTAGCCCGACGTCAGCACCAATAGCGCCGAACTAAGAGTCTATTTTCTGAATTCTTTTCGTCAGAGATCTATTTGTGAGAAACTAGAAAAAAAGACTAAAATGTAAAAAATCCGCCCCAGCCGAGCAGACGCCCGAGTACAGGACGGTCAAGTCCGCGCGGTCGACGCACGTGTTGCGAAGATGGAGGGTGAGGTTGAACTCCGGCGAGAGCACCGCGGAGACCGGCCCCGGCCCGATGCCGTCATAGCCGGTGAGATGGACGGAATAAAACGGGAAGCTGAGGTACGCCATGTACTTCAGGACGACGAGGCAGATCGTGCCGCATACGATGAACGCGAGCCAGGCGGCGGTGAAAGTGTAGGGCCAGCTAGCCGGTGGTGCGCGGCGGCCGTGGCGACTTCGACCGGACGCTTCTCCGCCGTCATGCGGATCGACTTGCACCGCGACGACGTGTTTGTTGCCGACGCGCTCACCCATGTAATCTAGTCTTGTCGTCGCGCCCGGCCAGGTGCATGCTAGATTTAACTTTCCCCTTGAGATATATTAACTCTGCCTGCGTGCGTGATCGACCTATTCGTGGAGAGAGAGAGAGAAGAGTTCGGCCCGGATCGGAGTTCTTGCAGAGCACGAGTCTCTTCCTGCTATATATCAACAAACGAGATCAGGCTCCATCCTTAGGCGAAGCAATAATAATCATCGGTTAATTATTGGCGCATCGATGACCACCGGCGACATCTCCGGAGATGAGCAAGGCGGCGGCGACAGGCCACGTTCGCTGCTGCAAAGGTACCCGCTGGTGGGCTAGTGCTTGACGTGCGCCATCCTGCTGGGCTTCGGAGCCTTCGCGGTCTACTTCTTCGGGGACGTCTTCTACCACACGCCCGAGTTCAAGGCGACGGTGTCCGCGTACGAGGGGCTCGACGACCCGGCTGTCACGGACGCGGCGCCCACGTTCCGCGTCGCGCTCCGCGTCAACAACGAGCGCAACATGCGCCAGTTCTGTGCCGAGCGGGGGAGCGTGGCCGTGTCGTACGCCGGCGTGCCCCTCGCGCGCGCCGCCCTCCCGGCGTTTCGCGTGCCAAGGTGGAGCGTCGGGACCGTGCCCGTCGTGGCCACGGGCGAGGGGATGCGAGGCATGCCCGCTGGGCTGCACAGGCTCATGGAGGGCCAGCGCCAGCGGCGGGAGAGGGTGCCGCTGTCGGTGCAGGTGACCATGGACAAGTTTACCACCTACTCCTTCGAGCCGACGCTGGTGTGGTGCAGAGCCATGCTGGATGGGCAGCCCCTGAGGCCGCCGTCGCTCTGCTCGCGCTACTTTTCAGCCTGGCTTGGGTACAGTGTTTTTGTTTTCTCTTTCACACCAAATCAGCGAACGATACTTTTTAGTCAGGCTTTTCAACAAAATGAACATGGCATGTCAGTGTGTGTAATTTTTTCTAGATTTCGGATGTCTTTTTTTTATCCTATACATGCCTCGACCTAGCAGGTTGGAGGGCACTCAAAAGTTTATCGGATTCCACTATAGATGCACCCAGGAGAGCCCAGATAGTTTTCGAACCTGTTTCTTGGGATGACATCTTTAGAACTTGTTTGGTGGCGCCGCATCGATCCAGCTCTGTCACTGTCGAGAGACGCATCAAACGGCGATGCAAGGAGCGTTTCTGCACGTTTGGAGGAGTTCGAGCTCTTTTCGCATAGGGGAGGTAGAGCCACAATTTGCAGCTCCAGTATTTGGTTCTGACTCGGTGGAGAAGCCCACCCACATAAAGCCATGCCAAAATACGGCCTTGATCTTCTTAGGCACCGTTTGGTGCAGCTCCTGCAAGCTCCGACTCCGGCTCCCCACACCTTGCTGCGCAGTATATGCACTGTGCCAGTTGAAGAAAAGGGCTACGGCTCCGGCTCCGGCAGAACCAAGAGAGGAGCTGTTGTGAGGCTTTCACCACTACAGTACGCTACAGTGCAGGCCAGAGTCTCTCATAGCCGCACCAAACACAACCTTATTGTCTTTGTTCTTACCACTTGTTGTCATGAACTTTGACACGTTTATATAATGCTATAAGGATCGGAGGACATAACTCTTAGTCTTAAGTCAGTGCTTTCAGAGAATGAAGAGGCTGTTTATAGTGATACACAATTCACGTGGTAGATTGCAACGACTGAATGAGGGATGATACTCATGAAATATTGTCATGGCCTTGTTTAGTTGCCAAACTTTGGATGTATAAAGTTGGTAAAGTGTACTGTAGTGTCACTGTAGTATTTCGTTTATATTTGGTAATAATTGTTCAACCGTTGACTAATTAGACTCAAAATGTTCGTCTCGCAAAGTAGAACTAAACTGTGTAATTAGTTTTTAATTTCGTCTACTTTTAGTATTCCATGTATGTACCGCAAGTTTGATGTGACGGGGAATCTTCTTTTTGCGTAGTGTCAAAGTTGGGAGTTTGGGAGAAAGCCCATGATGGATGCAGTGACACATAACGCGATATGTGCTTGCAGGGTAGTTAGACTTAGACACCATGCTGTTCTTGGTATGTTGGCTCCTTAAAGATGCCTGTGCGACGAGAAAATGTCTTCTCCACAAGTGACAAAAGCCCACAAAGGCTTGAATAAGGCCTAGTAGAACCCATAACACAACTTAGCACATATGTTTGTCCTACTAATTGGATTGTTACCTCCCCTAAAAAAAATGGATTGTTACCTAAATTAGAAGAATAACCCACATGTTGCGGTGAGACTTTCTTAGAGACAAAGTTGTCACGTCATTGCATGTAATGAGATAGGTTGTCAAAGCTTAGATGAGCTAATGAAAGAATCTAATACTCCCTCTGTTCCTTAATATAAGCCATATAATTTTTAGCATCAATATTAACGCATGGCTTGAGGAAGGATGTGAGACCGAGAAAAAAAAAATCAGACCATCTTCTTTCTCTCAATCAGATTGTTTCCTAAATCTAAGGGATTGGTTGGGGCATGTGCTATGTACGGTGGGAAGGTTTCCAAACTAATCGGCGTGGGAGCTGATACGTACCTATATTTTGGAATTTTCTTTAGAAATCTATATAGCTTATATTAAGGAACTGAGGGAGTAAAAAATAATATAATATTAAATTAAATTATACGAGAATGTGATAAATGGCGTATGACATTGATATGCGTTGTATGTCGATAGATTCAAAATAGTAATGATATTTAGTGTAAGGCTGTGTTTAGTTGAGTAAAATTTGGGAATTTGGCTGCTGTAGCACTTTCGTTTTTATTTGGCAATTAGTATTCAATCATGGACTAATTAGGCTCAAAACGTTCGTCTCGTGATTTCCAATCAAACTATACAATTAGTTTTTTTTTGTCTACATTTAATGCTCCATGCACGTATCGTAAGATTCGATGTGATGGCTACTGTAGCACTTTTTGGGAAAACTTTTTGGAACTAAACAGGGCCTAAGATGGTGTGTCAGTGTGAGGATATGGTGCTTAGTGGGGATAATACATTAGTAGTTTGCGTGCAGAGATTGAATAGTCCGTGTGATTTGCCTACATGCAGATATAAATCACCAAACTGACATTTAGTCATGTACACAGGTCCATTTTTTTTGTAAGGGGCATGAGCTAAAAATACATCTTGTCCCTCCTAGGTAGGTTTTGGTGAATTATCAACGACTGATTAAAAAACCAAAACGTATTTAACAAATTTATAAGCAATTAATAAGTTTTATAAAGTCATAATTGATATACACAATATCATTGTCTGAAAGAGACAATTATACTACTTGTATATGAATAAAAATTCAGAAACAAGATTAATACGCTAAAAGCCACCAAGGACTTTCACAAAGTCCGATGCTCACGATCCATACTTTTCAGCTTGTCTTATAATCCGTACTTTTCAGCTTGTTTTTTCAGCCGCAACAGTATTTTCCTCTCACACCAAATCATTCGGAACAATATTTCGACATGTTTTTTCAGCGAAACAAACAGGACCTTACCGTTGAAGCAGCTCGTACATTGAAGTCAATCTTTCCTAGGGACGTGGATTTGGAGTTTTGGACTTTGGATTTGCCTCACATGATGCTATATATAAGCATGGAGTGTAGAGCATTAACTTGAGTACGACTCCTTCCGTCTCACCAGTCACCGAGCACTACATATTCAGCATTTCAACATTGTTTTGATAGCATATACGCTTATTACACGCTTCGTGCTCTGTTTTTTTTAATAAAGAAACTCACGCTCTAATGACCGCACATACCACAGGTCCACATGCCGTTCAGTGTGCAAAATTTATCATTTATTTAGATGCACTTGCACACACGATTGAAATGTTGGAGTAGATTGCGCCTCCAATGACTATGACCAACAGATGGGAGATTGAACTTTGGACCCCTTGTTGTACTAACGCCGAATCACTTCTAGTTTTGCAGCATTTTTTTTAATTCTTTTGAAACACAGAAAATTTATAAAAATCATATAGAATTTTATTAAAATTTGGATTTTTATCTTTATAATAAAAAAACATTAAAAACAAGGGGAAAAAAATCCTTAGTTCCAAAGAGTCCTTTACTGTGGTATAGCATTTCAACTCAAAAATCCTGAAACTGACGGCCCACCAAATCGGCCACTTTCTCAACCACTGACAAACCGTCCCACCACTAGTGCTCTACATACACAGATCCACGAGGTTCCGAGCTCCCGGTTCACCGAGCCCTCATCGGCCTGTTCGCTTATCTGAAAAAAACAACTAAATACTATTCTAATTAATTTATTGTGAAAAATACTGTTTCAGTTATAAAAAAATTATATAGATTATAAGGGAAACGAAACTGAGCATTATCCTACTTATCGGGCCCACCATTGACTAAACTATCCGCCCCACCAAACACCCTCCTTCCGCCTCGTCCTGCGAACTCAAACGAACGTGCCTCTTCACTAGTTATTAGTCTCTCCCCCACCCCTCCCTCCCCATCCCCTCTTGGATCTCGCCGTTCGCTCGAAGGCAAGCGGGGCCGCGATGCCTGCGGCGGCCGTTCCCGGAGGCGGCGGCGCCGCCGACGCCGAGGAGCTGTTCCGCACCAAGCGCATCCCAGAGATTCGCGCGGCTGAGGGCGCCACCCGACGCGAGATCTCCGCCAAGGAGGAGGAGCTCCGGCAGCTCGTCGGGCGCAGCTACCGCGACCTGCTCGACTCCGCGGACTCCATCCTCCTCATCAAGCAGTCCTCCGATGCCATATCCGACAACCTCACCCGCATCTCCGGCTCCTTGTCGTCGCTCTCGCCGCCCCCTGAACCCTCTCCCGCCGTAAGCGCCGCCTCGCCGTCCCCGTCTGCTGGAGGGCGTGCGAGGCTGTACGCGCTGTCCGCGCGCTCCAAGTACCTGGTTGACACGCCGGAGCACATCTGGGGCCGGCTCGACGAGGGCCTGCTCCTGGAGGCGGCGGGTCGGTACCTGCGGGCTCAGGTCGTGCACGGGCGGCTCTCCCGCGACGCAGCGGCCGCCGCGCGGTTCCCACTCCTCGCGCACCAGGCGCAGCTCGTGGAGGCGTTCCGGCCGCAGATCGCCCAGCGCGCGCGCGAGCGCCTCGCCGACCGCCGCCTCCCTGTAGCGGCTCACGCTGACGCGCTTGCGGCCGTGGCCGCCATCGACGCCCCGTCGCTTGCCCCGGCACAGGCGCTCCTCCTCTTCCTCACCTCGCGCCGCGTTTGGATCTCCCAAGCCCTAGTTGGGCTCGCCTCAGATCTGTCATCCTACACCTCTGTGCTGTGCGATATCGCGAGGATCGTGCGGATCACGCTTGGCCACGTTGGACAGTTGTTTGTGCCTGCACTCAGTGATATGCCTTTGTTCTTCAAGACGGTGCTTGAGAAGACGCCGCCTGAGCAGTTGTTCGGTGGCATTCCGGACCCTGATGATGAAGCACGGTTGTGGAAGGAGCACATGAACCAGCTTGAGGCTACAATGGTGCTGCTTGAGCCAGATGCCATTGCAGGGGCCTGTACGGATTGGCTCAAGGAATGTTGCACTGAAATTTTTGGTGTGATTGCTGGTGAGCAAAAGTTGGTTGATGCCATTGGGAGTGGGGAGCTGCTTGGATCAGTGCAAAGGCTTGTACGTGATGCACTAGATGGGAGGGACGGGTTGGAGGGAAGTTTGGAGCAGTGGCTGAAGAGTGTCTTTGGGTCAGATATTGAGTCGCCATGGGATCAGATCTGTGGGTTGATCTTGAAGGACGGCAAGGATATATTTGAGGATTGGATGGAGGAAGCATTTGTGCGGCGAATGAAGGACATTGTGCATTCAGAGCTTGATAGATTGGGTGCTAGTGTTAACATGGAGGAATCAGTTTACGCTATTGGTGCCAATGCTGATCCAAAGGATGCTGGAGATTTCCTTGCATACCTGCGGAAATCTTCAAAGGGCGGTGGTTTCTGGTTCTCAGAGTCTAAGATCAAGAAAGGCGGAGTTTTGGCACACTTGAAACCAATTGCTGATGAAAATGATTTCCATAGCTGCCTAACATCATATTTTGGGCCAGAAGTTAGTCGGATCAGGAGTGCAATTGACAGTAAATGCAAGAATATCCTGGATGATCTGTTAAGCTTTGTGGAGTCACATAATTCGGCCCCAAGGCTGAAGGAATTGGTGCCATACCTCCAGGAGAAATGCTACAGGACCATCTCGGGAGTACTGAAAGAATTAGAAGCTGAGCTCAGAAAGCTCTCTGCTTTGTTGGGAACCAAAAAGGAGGGTAACGACATACCTGCAGCTTCTATTATAGCGGAGAGGTCTCTCTTCATTGGTCGTCTCTTTTTTGCGCTGAGATACCATTCAAGTCATGTACCCCTGATACTAGGTTCTCCAAGGGAGTGGGTAAAGGAGGCGGGTGGTGCAGCATTTGCCAGGTTATCATCACCTACACCAAGACATTCAAGGGCATCTTTTGATTCTTTGGTATCTTTTACACCCAGAAGGCGCACATTTGACAGTCCCAGGAGTCCTGGAAGGCAATTATCGGATAGCCCCAGAAGACAAACTATTGCTGCTGCAGTATCTTTGTTTGGCGCTGATGATAGATCCAATCCTAGACTTGATGAACTCAATAAGACCCTGCAGTCACTTTGCATCATGGCTCATAATGTATGGATAGCATGGGTGTCCACTGAATTATCTCACATTCTTTCATATGATCTCAACAAAGATGATTCACTATCCTCTTCAACTCCTTTGAGGGTATGCCTTTGAACCCACTTGCAGCTCCGATATCTTTTAGTGTATAATACGGTGTAGTTTTTGAATTACATGACTGCATTTTATTTGGTTTGGAAAACTTAAGTAGATTCACATGTATAATAATATAGCATATGGGATCATCTCTGAACAGATTGAGGGCAATATGTGTTTGTACCTTATCTAGAGAGACTAGGTGAATTAAGGAAAACCGTGGGTAGGTGTACATTGTACTTCTTGAGGCCTGATGAAGAACACTAACTTTGGACATAACGCCTCATAAGATTTTCGAGAGTGAATTTAAAGGTACACCTGAATTGATTGGAGCTAGAAAAAAATATTTAAAAGGAGGCAGGGACTAGGTGCTTGGTTTCACCCTCGCGCATAGTGCAATTGTCGCCTACCCTGCCTAGGTGCCTGCTTATCAGTAATCAGACACTTAGCATCACTGATATAAACTGGCCTAATCCAAGCACTAAATTTTGCTATTTTACCCAGATCTTTCAAGCTATTAGTGTACCAAATAAATATTATTTCATTTTTCTTGTCGATACAGAATTCTAATTGCTTTAGTTGTGTGGTTTGGTTGCATTGTTAGGGCTGGGAAGTCACAGTAATTAAACAAGAGGAAACGACTGAGGGTCCCTTGGAGATGCAAATAGCTCTTCCATCGATGCCTTCATTGTACATCATATCCTTTCTTTATCAAGCATGCCTGGAGATTCATAAGGTTGGAGGGCACATCCTGGACAGGATTATTTTGCAGAATTTTGCATGGGAGCTACTGCAGAAGGTATGTCCCTGTTACAAGTTCACAGTCATGATGCATTGGACTCAAAATCGAAGTAGTTTATTTTATATAAACCAGAGCCAAGAATCCAAGAGTTGATTTTTTTTAAGCTCTTTCTTGGATCTGCACAAACCACAAATAGCTTCTTTGTGGTTTCTTTATCCATGGACTCAGCATGGAGAATGTTGGATTTTACTTAGAGATATTTAACATATAATGATAATAACACTGACACATCCGATGGATTTTTTTGGCCTGTCCTGTTTAGTGCTGGGATAGTCTAATTCATATTTCTCCAGCGTGGGAATAGATTCTCAGTCAAACTATTGCAACTTAAGAAAGATTTATTTGTTTCTAAAAATAGTAACCAGTCTTCGATTTAGGTGTCTTCAGACTGGAACTAGTGCTTCATCTAGACAATATGGACTAATGCTTCATGCTTGGGTGCTTCAGCTCCATGAATATTCCAGTTGACATTGTTTTTTACATGACCTAGTTGCTGCCTGTTTCATCAAAGTTGTCTCAAACCTGTACTGATGATGATTCCATACGAGCCTGTCAGTATGTCTTTCAAGAAATGTGATCCATTGATCCAACTTTTACTTAAATATATGCAGGTCATCAATATTTATGAAAATTTTCTTTCATCTGTTGAATCTGGGAATTCTCTGGTTTCAGAGAAAGGAATTCTGCAAATACTGCTAGACTTGCGTTTCATTGGTGATGTCCTATCAGGAGGTAAAAGTTCTTCCACCAACACTACTGAAATGCAGACAAATTCTTTGCCAAGCACCGTCACCAAGACTTCCTTCAGGAGAAAACAGTCACAATTACAGGCGGACTCAGCTGTCATAGAGCCTATAAACAAGTTAGTCAACAGGCTCTCACAGAGATTGGATCCTATAGACTGGGCCACGTAAGATTTTTTTTCCAATTTAAATTGTTACCTGTCATGTTATTAAAATATGTAACAAATTAACTACAGACTGCTTTACATTCCTCCCAACTGAAAGCTGTGTCTTTAAATAGGTATGAACCTTACCTGTGGGAGAATGAGAAGCAATCTTACAAGCGTTATGTTGTTCTTTTTGGTTTTTTGGTCCAACTGAATCACATGTACACTGGTACTGTACAAAAATTACCAACGAAATCAAATACAGATTCAAATATCATGAGGTGCTCTCAGGTTCCAAGATTCAAGTACCTACCAATCAGGTAAATGATCTGTGTCATGTGTAAATAACTAACTATGGATTTATATATTGCCAAGTGCATGTCCCATTAAGTGATTTTGAAAGGTGTTTTAGACTTAGTTTTGTGCTCAGACCAACCTGTCAGCAGCGTGCCTACCATTGCAATCAGCAGATATAGTTATGATATGGAAATTTTGTGCTTGACAACATTTGTTGACAAGATATCCATGGATGCTTGTAAAACCTGATGTATTTCTATGCCATAATTCTGGAACTTATAATGGGCAACTTCATAGCATTCTGCAAAAAGGTCATCTGCTAAATGTCAGGAGCTTACATTAGTGAGTTAATATTACAGCTTCAGTGTTCAATCCTTACAAGTGATATTACGACTTGTAACTTTGGATAAGACTTTATACTCTATTCTGGTGTACTGTATGGATGACTAAGTAGTAGTAAATGACAAGATGAACAGTTAATGGACAATAAAGAAAATGTATTTTTTTTAGTGTGCTCGTTCTACATTTAGGAGACCTGTGTAAGATCATTCCTATGTTTGTTTTGCTTTTTTGTTCCATTTAGCAACCTATGTTGGTGTTCTGATTTTCTTTTGGGGATTTTTAGGTGGCTTGTGGAGAATATATACTCTTATTTTTTTAAGATTCTGATCTGTTCCTTTTTTTTGTCTTCTTGCCTACAGTGCCCCAGCTATATCATCAAGATCACACAAATCGTCACTACAGTCGCCATCTAGCGACTCCACATCTAAAAATCCTTGGAAATCCTATTCAAATGGAGATAGATCTACTACACCAGAGTTTGATGATAACGCAAGTCTTGTCGGTGCTGCTCCATTGCTTAAGTCATTTGTTACCCAGGTGAGTAACTGACTACAAGTTTATTGATTGTTAACTTCAATTCTAGCCTAAACAAGTAAAAAAAGATCCTTGCGTTCTGTATAACTTATTAATTTATCCATCGAAATTCATTCTGCTTGGTTGAGAAATTTTTCCATTAGCGTGATATGAAATACTTGCAGAATTAGCCCTGGAAACAGTGAAAATTTATGAGCACTGACTGATTCATATCTTGTGACTGTTGCTAGCACATTTGTTTTCATTTTTGAGCCAACAATATCTTGTTTTCTACTTCTAATTTTTCATTTAGTCCCTAGATCTGTGGAAATTAGAAGACATTTTTCTTTGTATGAAAGACAAATGAAGAGGTTTATCTTTTCACATGTTCTTTTGTCTATTCCCTTTTACAAAACTTATTGATACAGCCTATAATTGTTGTATCTTTCAAGTGAATTCAAATATTCAGCAAAATATCTTCATGTCATTTGTCAGGTGGGGAGCAAATTTGGGGAGAACACATCAATATGGGGGTCTATGCTCTCTGACGGGCAGGTTGGTAAGCTAAGTGACATCCTTCCTGGACCAGCAGCTGGGTTTTTCTCTTCTTTCACATCTGGGGCTCGATATGATTCATAGTAATGGCACCATGATCCTTGATCTTTACCCCTTACTACACGCCATATGGAAACCCACATGTGTCATCAAGAGAACAAGAGAACTGTTGGCAGGTGTAATATGCCTTTGGAAATCTGTTGCTTACAGAATGATGCCACATTGCTGGTCCAGTGTTGCTTGGCATATCCTGCCATGCCTCTTCGCAATCTTATTGTGACTAGACAGCGTCGTGGAGAAGCTCAGGAAATTATGATGGAAAAGATGAGATTTATTCTATATCGGCTGCCCACAGGTTGAATGAGTGGTTAAGGAAATCAAGTTTGGTTTCAGTGTGTTTCCTGCTTGCAATTTGACTTGGTACATAGGACACAGCAAGTGCAACTCGCCGCTGATACTAGCCTCACTTTTTGGGGGCACTCGATGTTGTGGATACGCGGCACTTGAAGTTGTGAAAAGAATTTTGGGGATCGATTCTTTCTTTCTTATCTTTTGGCTCGGCAAGTTGGCTGATTTTTTTCACTGGAACAGTGCTGGAACTGCTGAGGTTGTGGTTTTATCATGTAGGCAAATTTGCAAAATGTGTACACTGGAAATATAGGAATAATAAAGCCTGTATCATGTGTTCATGTCCATTCAGCATTATGCTGTTTTCCATAGTCTTCTGTATTGTCTACATGTGTGGTTTGAAGTTGTTAGACACAGTTGCTGTTGCTGATTCTATACGTGACCAAGGAGATTTTGGCTGGCTAAGGCTGTGATTGGTTCCCCGTATCTCCCCTATCGCCCTGGCTGTTTGGTTGTATTTATGTGATCCAGCGACGCCTGTATGTATGGCCTATTGGGTGTAAAGCATTATCCTGGCCTGTTAGATGTGCCCAGACCCAGAATGAGCTTCACTGTCACTGGTTGGATGCACCGCGTCCCAAGCAAAACACTGCTACGCCTGGGCTCAGGGGAAGGGTCAATGTACAGGCTCATTTATTCACATCATTTTCACACGGGCATCGAGTGTAGGGCCACTGAATCTGCTCATGTACTGCAACCAACTAATCATTCTTCCTTCCAGGATCACTACATTCACTGTATTTCTCTACATGTGTGGTTTGAAGTTGTTAGGTACAGCTGCTGATTTTATACGTGCCTAATTAGATAGCAGAGATTATAGCAAAACAAGCATCTAAGCAGGACCAGGGGAAATTTGGCTGGCTAAGGCCGTGATTGGTTTCCCGTATCTCCCCTATCCTGGCTGTTTGGTTGCATGTATCCACCGACGCCTGTATGTATGTATGTCCTATTTGAGTGTAAAGAGACTATTATCCTGGCCTGTTGCCCTGTTGGATGTGCCCAGACCCAGACCCAGACCCAGAATGAGCTTCAATTTCACTGGTTGGATGCACTGCGTCCCAAGCAAAACACTGCTAGGCCTGGGCTCAGGGGAAAGATCAATGTACATGCTCATGTATGCACATCATTTTCATACGGGCATTGAGTGTAGGGCCACTGAATCTGCTCATGTACTGCAAGCAACTAATAATCACTCTTCCTTGTAGGATCACTCCATCCACTCAATTTTGTTTCGCCTTTTCCTTATCCAACATATACGACGTGGCTCTAGCTCTATGAAACCATGTTCAAGCAAGCAAACACAGAGACTCCGAAAGCCGTTGCGCGCGGTGGATGAGATGTTGTCAGCACGTGATTGTTGGCCATTGGCATGGATTAGAAAGCTTCGGGCTGGAAAAGGTTCCCCGCTTTTCGTGATGCGTATGTGAGTGATGATCCACATGGACCACACAGACACAGCGCGCGCAGATGGCGAACCGCGAACAACCAAACCCGTTCATTCGTTCAAGCTCGAGACTGCTGGATATACTGAGCAACAACGGGTTGAGTGGACGGACACGCGCCGTGCCCGTGCACAAAATCAAAAGTGTACCATGGGTAGGTACGGTATTTATAGGGTATAGAAGAAACTAGAAAGCATCGTGTATGTATATGTCTTGGAGAAGAAATACTTTTTGGGAATTCCTGAAGAAGAAATATTGCTTTACAACACATCGATTAGTCTACGTCATAACATCCGACCAACTCGTGTCGATAATATATGTACATAAATATCACTAGGCCAGCAAGGCTGGCAGCTGCAAGATAGAAATGTCGGCACCTGCCGGCCGTTCTCAGCCTATTCGCTTATTCGTATACGATTGTGGATTATAAGCTAAAATAGTATTTTTCTCTCACATTAAACCAATCAACAGTAAATAATTTACGATTGTTTGCGGCCTGCCGAACAGGCTGCCGGTCACATCTGAGAATCTGATAGGTGAGGTCCGGTCTCGAAGAGCGTAGAGAACATCCGTACTCCCTCCGTTCCAAATTCGGCTGATAATTTTTACCGCTGATAGGCCAGGACAGAACAAAGCCAAGCTATGTTTTAGAATCTCTTTATATCAAATGATAAAAATAACCTACATACAGACCCACCAACGTGATCTCACTTCTGCAACTTACCGAGAGATTATGTCCTCAACAAACATATCTACTACTAAATGACAATTAAAGGGGCCAAACAGTCATCAAGATTTCGTCCCATCCCGCTTACTATAAAGCGTGTTCTTAAATGGCCAAGCTTCAAATGCCTCCTCAATCAATGATGTCATATCCTGATGCTGTGTTATTATGAGAGAAAAACACTATATCATGGTTGATAAATTCAAACGAACGGGACAATAAGTCATTCTAACTTTTTTAGAGAGTCAAAGCATCATAAGTTTAACCAAACTTATATAATAAAATAATCGATAATGATACAATTAAGATGTCCGGACGGACGCCTCCCTCCGCTCACTCCTGCACGCACTGCTCGCTTAGCGACCTTATCCACTCGTCCTGTTCGCACGCCCTGATGCTCGTTGCACCGCTTCCTCCCTGTGTCGCCGCTCCCATCGGCCCACCCCACTCCGCCTTGCTATCGCTGGTCCCTCGTAGCGCTGCACACCATCCCCCTGTGGCCTCCTCCGCGTTGCCTCCTCTGCGCCATATTTCCCATCGGGCCCAGTCTGTCTTGCCCGCCTCCACCGCACTGCCTCCTCACTGCGTCCGGCCCGCTCACCGCGACCGCCTCCACCGAGCAGGCGAGCTTCCACGACGGATGCTCCAGCAAGCAGGCGAGAGGGACGAGATTCGTGTGACGCCACGCCCGCCGATGAGTTGCCTGTGCCGCTACCGCACAGCGAGGTCCATGGGCCGCCGTCGATCTCCGCGCCGATGTGCCTCCATTCGTACGAACAAAGCCCATGTTGTAAGAGCATGTTTCAAGTGTTTCAGATGTTTTATCTGGATGTTGCAAGTGTTTCATCTTGATGTTGCAAAAGTAGATCGAAATGTTGCACATGTTGCAGTGACTATACATGTATGTTTCAAGTGTATGTTCCAAATATTTCATCTCGTTTTCCAGACATATGTTTACAAGTGTTTCATCTGGATATTGCATATGTTTTCACACATATGAAGTGTTTCTGGTGTGCTTTTTTGCAACTGTTTCATACGTATATTTCGAGTGTTTCAGTTGTTTCATACATATGTTACAAGTGTTTCGTCTGGATATTTTAAAAGTAGATATGATGTTGCAGCTAGTGTTTCAGATGCATGTTTCATCTTCCTTTAGACGTATGTTTGCAAGTGTTGCATCCAGATATTTTTAAAGTAGATCAGGTATTGCATCTTTGTCTTAGCTTTTCTGCTACCTCACCTTCACCTCGGTGTCTCCTCCTACTCCCGGCGCTGGCTGGGCATCCGTCGCCCTCTCCCCCTCTTCTAGATGCTGGCATAGCCACCAGCTGTAGTCACCTACTGCAGCTACTGTCCGCGTGCATGCGCGTGAGAAGCGAAGGAGGCGCAAGCGAGGACTCCCCACGTGCAGTCGTGTGGCACGGCCCCGTGTAGACAGGCACGGGATGCAGATGTGCTGGGGGAGACGGAGTGGAGACGTGAACGTCCGTTCAAACATCCGGACGCTAGCACTGCCGTAAAATAATACCATTTTACGATGCTAAATAAGTATTATTAGATTATTTATTAATTATTTTTTATAGTATATCTATTTAATATCATAACTTTTTGTAATTTTTTTATAATTTTAATTAACTTTGAGATGCTTTGACTCTTAAAAAAATTGAAATTATTTATTTAGAACGGAGAGAGTACTTATTCCGTATACATACCGTGGCTTTGAACCAGCCACGACAAGAGCCGTTGACTTTCCAGGGCATCAGTACCATATATATGCGCATACATCGTCGCTCATGCATGCCCGAGCATGATTCATCGGTTGGCACTGTCGGCTCGCCGTGTCCATCTTTAATGTTGCTCAGACTAAAGTTTGGTTGTCATATCAAATGTTTAATACTAATTTAAAGTATTAAACATATATTAATTATAAAACCAATTAGATAGATTAGGACTAATTTACGAGATGAATCTATTAAGTCTAATTGGTTTATGATTTGGCAATGTGGTGCTACATTAAACATATGCTAGTGATGAATTAATTATGCTTAATAGATTTGTCTCGTAAATTAGTCTTCGTCTGTGCAATTAATTTTATAATTAGTTTATGTTTAGTCCTCCTAATTAATATCCGAATGTCCGATGTGGCAGTGACGAGGGCGTTTGGTTCCCACTTCTTAAATTTTTGTCGCTGTCACGTCGGATGTTCGACACTAATTTGAAGCATTAAACGTAGACTAATTATAAAACTAAATATATAGATTGAAACTAATTTGCGAGACGAATCTATTAAGTCTAATTAGTTTATGATTTAGCAATATGATGCTACCGTAAACATATGCTACTAATAGATTAATTAGGCTTAATAGTTCGCGAAGCGAATCAGCCGGCAGCTCGCGGATGCGTTGAATCGCGTAGAGGGCAGTACGGGTGAAAACGAACACGGCTCGCACAGTCGCGCACGGGGAGTAGAAGAAACCCGAACCGTGGCTGCTCTCTCCTCTGTCCTCTTCCGATCCGCGCTCATGTTGTTGCGTCCCATCGAAGCCGCCATCCAATCCAAGGAACATAACAAGAACATCCAGCTAGGCTAGGCGGCCAGCCGCACGTGGTCGCCGCTCCATCTCCGGAATTTCCGAGACGATTCGGCTCCGAGCGAGCGAGCGCGGCCGACGGCTTGTCTCCGACGCCGCGTGGGATCCTCAGGAGTCAGGACCACGAGTGCTCCGGCATCTCACTTGCGGCGGCGTGGTGGTGTTGCAACAGAAAAGGGGGCTGGCCGCGTGGTTAAGCACCACGTACACACAGGGTGTGATTGGATGCTCGCATACAAATTGCGTTGCACATTAAGAGTTGTGCAGCATAGACTACGCTTACATAAATAAATGTAATTTATTGTTGTTTGATTTACTTACATTACTCTATTGCATGGTTTATACTTCTGTATGGTTGAATGCATAGTGGTATGTTGCATATAGTATTCCGTGTTTGGTTGGAACTAAGGATGCATTTGGTAGATTTTTTTAGAAATATTTTAGCTTCAAATTCGCCGAAGAAAAATTTCATACAAATATTTCAAATTCAGTATCTCTCAAGAAAATTTTTTAGCTAATAAATCAGCATCACTATGTCTCCGTGCTATAAGGCTTGCTACAATGAACTTAGAGCCGGAGCACACAGAAGAGCCATGCCAAATGACTATTGATTTTTTATGGTTTCTATATAGATATAGTTTCTTACATAAAGAACCATTTTCTTCTCTCTTCTACTTAATTCCAGTATCACATCAATATTTTGTTTAATGCTATAGAAATTAATCCATGGCGATCGCCCTTAGTGGTAGTAGAGGGAGTGATGTTGTTGTTATCGATAGAAAAAGATAGGGGAGCATGAGATCTTTTCCAAGACCCAAAAGAATTGAAGCATGCAGGTGAAAGGTTGCAACTTGTAAGTTTACACTTTACAAGTTGGGTGTAGATATGTATAGCTTATATAGGTCTAACTAGTCGCCAAGGATCTTAATCTAGGCTATATTGAGTGTTAGCCGCCGTTGAGTGTTAGGGGTACGGTATGCCCCGAGCATAACCTTTTTCTCCCTTCTCTTTTTGCTGGCTAATTAAAATACTTTTGAGTAGTAGTAGCGGGTTTATAGTCTGATTAGGTTTGTTGACACATTTATATATAGATAGAAAAGAATTGCATATATAGTTGCCATGCGGCCAATTTGTTAAGAGATGACATCATTCTTTCCCTCTCTCACCAGGGTCCAAATTACTCCTTGGATTAATTAGCCTTCTTGAGAGAATGCTAGTGTGATGCTTCTAAAAGTGATGAGCAATAAAGTGTGATCGCGGCATTATCTATCCTTTTTTTTATCTCACCGCTTCACAAGGCATCGATTGCGTTTGGAGAGGCCAGAACTTTATGAACGGATGACCTGCACAAGAGAACCTACTTAGAAAATGGCTATAATAGTATCGTGTGATAACTTAGTATCTCCTCTAATTACAAACATAAGTCCAAGTTTGTCACAAATCAATTTTTTAAAACTTTGATCGCCAATATCTAAAACTTTATACAAATGTATAACACAAGACTGACATGAAAGTTAGAAGAGTTTGGCAAATCTAAATAGACTTATTTTTGTCATTGGAGGAAAGTTTGCTTCTTCTGAATGCACTTGATGATATTAGTACTCTGTCCACGGTCCACCCAAATTTTGTAAGTTGTTTTAACTTTATTTAAAATCAAATTTGTTTAATTATGATAAATTTTAGGCTCCGTTTAGATCCTTTGAATTAAATTCATTCTAATAAATTATAATTTAGGCACATATTGATTAAGCTAATATGGTTATTATATATGGAATATATTTGTATACTATTGTTAGCTATGCAATAGAGATGCTTATATGTTGTATTTCTACTACAGAGAAGCGAGTTGAAGAGCATGTTATAAGTTGTAGAGTAGAAACTTACCATGGTAATCTATAAAATCAATTTCCATCTCTCATGGTCTTACCCTATAAAATTTAAGATAGACATATATATGAACTTTGGAAAGTTATGGAATGTCAAATGCCAAACCAAATAATCTAATACATTAAGTAGATTTTAATTCCTCTAAATGGAAGAGATCCAAACAGCCCCTTATAGAAAAGTACATTAACATGTATATTAAATGAATGTCCTATCCAGATGTATTTCATCGTGTATAATGAATCTAGCTTGATTGTGCTTTTTTTTAGAAATATGATCAAAGATAAAAAAAAGTTTAACTTTATGATAAAACTAAAACAACTTATAATTTAGGGCCTATTTGGATCACCAACTAAATTTTAGCTTCTAGGATCCAAACGGTTAGCTAATTGTGTCTATTAGCTAGAAGATCCAAACACCCCAGCTAAAGTTTAACTGGAAGAACTTTTAGCTTGCTAAAGCTTAACTGATGGTTTTTGCGGTTGATAAGCCGGTTGATGCTATTTTGTTGTGAGAGAAAAATATTATACCATAGCTAATAAGCCGGACTGATAAGTTCAAGTAAACAGAGGTGCTAGCTAAACTTGAGTGGATGCAAACAGGACCTTATTAGAACGGAGGTGACGAGATTCAAATTACTTTGTTTGGTCCATAAATTAATAGTGTTGTTTTTGTCATCTTCTTCTTCATCCACCCAACATGTGCACATACTATCCTGTTTACTTGGCTGATAAGCCATGACTGAAAATACAATTGACTAATTTATTA
Organism: Miscanthus floridulus; assembly: GCF_019320115.1. Classification (NCBI taxonomy): domain Eukaryota; kingdom Viridiplantae; phylum Streptophyta; class Magnoliopsida; order Poales; family Poaceae; genus Miscanthus; species Miscanthus floridulus. The sequence continues at coordinate 121,638,984 of NC_089584.1, forward strand.
TGAGAGAAAAATACTGTTCGTTAACCGAAAAAATTCGACTTCTAAACCACCTGAACAGAACAGTAACATATCCGTGCCGGTCTCTCCTCGAAATGCCAAACACACCTTTGAAATTTGCCGTACAAAAGCAGTACTAGCGCCGTGATTGCAATTTCTATGTTTTGTTTCGGCCAGTGGGGTAGAGAGAGAGACTTCTGTCGTTGGGTGGATTGGCCACGGACACACTTTGATAATAATGCATCCATGGGCTGTGCTGGTGTGGCCGCCGTGGTAAAGTCAGCCAGTGTGACATGTCTACGTCCCCGACCAGGTCTTATTTTCTGGTTCTCCCTTTTCCGGGATCTTTCCCTTTCCAAAACCTGTGTCCCCCCTGAGGTTGCTTAGCGCCAAAGCTAATTGTTTAGGGCGCGTTTGGCCGAGCTCTCGCCGGATCTGGCTCCCACGCTGTAGCACGCAGGAGCTGGAGCCGGAGGAGCCAAAAAAACGAGTTTCTTCGGCTTCGGCGCTGTCAGTGAGAGAGGAAAGGATGTGAGAGAAAAATGGCTCCGGTGAACAGTGTCGCTACAGGAGATGAACAGATGAGGAGTCAGAGGAGCCGGAACCGCTCAGAGTCCGGCCAAACAGGCTCTTAGTTTCAGCATAACTAGAAGCAGTTAGCGTAACAGCGAGGAGGGATTGCATCTTTTATGTTAAACAGTTTGGGTCTCGTTCGGTTCCCTAGAAATCATTCCCGGCTAACCTTCTAAGGGAACAAAGTCGATGCATTAGATTTGATTTTAAGGCTATGTATAATTAGCTTATTAGCAAGGAGGTTTGACACTCAGTTTCGAGCATCGTTCTTCTAGAGTAAATATTTCTTAATTCCTTCTAGCTACTTCAGTTTCTTGCGAGTTGCTTCATGAGTTCTTCAATTACATGCTAATGCTACTGGATAAACCCATTAAAGGCAGAGACCAAATAATAAAAAAGTATCATTAAGTGGCCAAAAGAGGGAAAATAATATGTTTTGTGTGCAATACAGCTTAGTAGACCACTTCCTCTTGACAGGAAAATGGAAACAAAATAAAGGCGAAGAAACCGGAAGGCGAAAGCTTAATAATACACGGAAAAATGTTTTACAAGGAAGAAGTTTGTATGATCCGAGTGAGTAAGAACATTTGATGCTTACATGGCGGAAGTTAATTTATTTTTAGCAAAATGCTGTATCTATGGAGATCAACAACTGTGCCTAGAGCAAGCACAGCAACATTGCTGGCCACAACTGGTCTTCCTTTGACTACATATAACAACTGTTGAGCAATGATCTGTCTTCCTAATCTCGAGTTGACTTTCTTCAGTTCTCACCAGTTAGTCTTCTCACGATAGTAACAACCGGATGCTCTGTTGTTTGGTACAATATCAATTCCTACAATCCTACTGATTGTTGAACTAGTCTCAAACTCTCAACTGGCTGTGGCGACATTCTGGTAGACAGATCTAGGCTCAGTTTGTTTTCGTTTATAATCAATTCGATTATAATCATCATACCGTCAGGATTTTTTTGATTTTTGATTCTCGATTCTTGTGCTAGTACAAATTTCTAAATAAACAATCAAATGGTCCGAGCCCATGTACTACTCTTCTGACCACCAAGGACGCCGCTAAGGCGTGTTGTATTAAACATTTTTTTTACCTTAATACAAAGACGCGTAAACATTTTGCGTGATCGAGGAAAAAAGAATCAAAATAACCAAAACGTCTGGCAGGATTCTCATTATTTTCACCAAGAATCCTGAAAGCGTCAGAACTCAAAATCATTCGGCACACTAGAGTATATTATCATGTCTATAGTACATTGTTTGGATGCACATTAGTTGCAGAATTTTAAGTCAATTATTTCTCTCTCTCTCTCTCTCTCTCTCTGAAGCTGTATCAAAATAATCATCATCATCATGAAAGTATTTTTTTTTATGAACCATCGCCATCATAGATTTTTTTTTTTTTTGTTTAGGAACCATCATCACAGAAGTATAATACTGTAAAGAGAATCCTTGAAGGGAATGTGGCACGCTGTACTACACAATAAACAAACACTTTGTGCTAATAAAGATTACTGAATCTTTTTGTCGACTCTTTATCAACCCTAACCAACTCAACGCTAAACAAATGCACCAAAGGCAGCTTTTAAGGGGTACGTACACCATTGTTCAAATAAGAGGATGGCACATCAGATCACCAATTCTGGCAACTTGGGTGGGTTGGGAAACAAAGAAGCACACGCTAGATCCATAGATTCCGTGTAGCACATTTGATTGCTTGACCTACGCATGTGCCCAATCTATTGCAGCAGCAGGAGTGCACTTCAGCTTGCGCCATGGCTTTCATTTGTTCTTTGCTGCAGTTAGTACGGCACGGGACACAAGAAACTGGAAGCTTTGGAGGAACCATTTCGCATCTTTTTCATTTCAGGTTGTGTTTGGAGGGACTTTCGCTTTTATTTGATAAATAGTGTTCAATCATGGACTAATCAGGCTCAAAACGTTCGTCTCGCGATTTCCAACCAAACTGTGCAATTAGTTTTTTTCGTCTATATTTAATGCTCCATGCACGTATCGCAAGATTTGATGTGACAGGTACTGTAGTCTGTAGCACTTTTTTGAACTATTTTTGGAACTGAACACAGGCTCAGAATAGATTTTTTTAACAGTACACTGCTAATCCGTTGTGCTAATGCCAAACAGCTAAACACCTGGGTTGCCAAGATTTCAGGTGAAACCATATTTCTTTATATATAATTAATAGTAGTTTCTTCTAAGTTGTCGCGGAGCTGATGCGAAATTTCCATGTTCAAAAGAGGCAGCGCAGTGGCTCTGTATCAATGTCGGTTCTCAATCACCCTTTGGTGCAAGGCTGCAAGCAATACAGTTTGGGCAGGACCAGAAGAATGCGTGTGGCAGAGGCTGACGAGGACACGCCTTGCAAACAGCAAATAATGCACAATGCATGACTGGAATAATAACTTGCCGCGTTGTTCCAGTGTTTCAGCCTGATTGCCTCAACGGCTGAACCAAACCAACCAACCACTTGCGTCCAGGCCAGGGCAGCAACTTCCTAGCAACGGCACAGGCAGGCATGCCATGCCAAGCCACCTACCTGGAAGAAGATTTCTTCTTCTACCTGGCCCGTCAGGGGAGAGGAAGAAGGAAAGATGCTCAAGTCATTTTTCTCACAGCAAGGGTTTCTTTCTAGAGTTTCTGAATTTTGATCAATGGGTACACGAACATGCCCGGAAAGATGCTCAAGTCATTTTTTTTCCTGACAGCAAGGTTTCTTTCTAGAGTTTCTGAATTTCAGAAGTTTCTCCCCCAGTTGTGCACGTTTGTTGTAAATCTAGATGGTCTGGGCATACATCCACACACTCGACTAACCGAGCTAGTTAAACTTCTTTTCCTCTCCGGCTCTCCCTAATTTCTACGCTAAAGAACAATTCAAATTCAAGGTGCTTTTCACGCTAGCTTGTTAGCTGAGACCTGTAACCACCTCATCTTCCATTGCACGGTGGCCAAATCATTCTGGAACCATTTGGGTTGGGAAGGCCGTCCACTTCCAGGAGTCCATCATCTCTGGGACATGCCCAGACCGAAAGGTGTTGCCGTCAAGCACTTCTCCACGATGCTTCTCCTCTCTTCTGGCACATCTGGAACCACAGGCATGAGCATGACGTCGTCTTTCGACAACTTCAACCCTGTCTGCGTCGATTTTTTTTTTAATTTTAGCACTTTTTAAAAACTAATTTTAAATCTAACATGGTTGGTTTTTTTAAAAAAAAACTAACACTTTTGGCCGCGCTTATTGTCCTGGCGTGGCCAAATGCCTGTGCCGCGCCATTCATGGTGGCGCGGCAGAGGGCTGACGTGGCGGCTACCGGAATCGCTAACCGGTGATGTGGCAGGACTCTGCCGCACCACCGAGCTTGGCGCGGCAGTGCCGCGCCTTGATCTGTGGCGCGGCAGAGCCGAATAAAACTCCGCGGCCAGTCCCGCCTGCCTGAGCAGCAAGCCCGCCTGACCGCCGCGCCCGCCCGGCGCTACCTGGACAGTTTAATCGGAACGCATTGCGCCGATAGTGGGAGTTATTCTAAGTAGTGCTTGACGAAAAATTAGATCGGATTGAAACGAATATTTTTAAGGGAATTTATTTCTTGGGCTTTTTGGCCCCATATTGTAGGATCGGCGGCGACGCGACCATGGACTCGGCTTCCTCGACCCCTCGCGCAAGACGTCGGCCACTGACGTCGAGATACGGCGGGACTGCCGGTTCCCGAACTAGTTGCTACTTAATCTCGTCGGCAGTGCTGCCACGACGCATAGAAACGAATATGAAGCAAATAAATGAAGTCCGTGCGCAAGTTGACCACGTAACATTTTTATTGGTTTGACATAAGTTTGACATAACATAACCAAATAACCCCGCAACTTTCGGACGCCAATATTTGTTTGACCTAACAAACTAAGACCCAGGAGTGTAAGGATCCCTCGGACACCTCTGTCTCTTCAGATTTGTTGGCAACACATTGGGAGTGTAGCCAACGTCGGTATGGTCGCGTCGACGGTGCGTACGGCTCGTACCCTGCAAGTATATGATATGCACGATTACTTATAATTCTTTATGATTGTTAGTTCATGGAGCATACGTATTTAAAGAAACTACCTTTGTTAGTACCTGTGAGGCTCCTTGGGTACCAAGCGGGGCACCACCTAGCTGAGACATGCCGATCTCGTCCTGCGGCCAATCATCCCACTAGTCGTGTTGTTTACGGAAGCCCAGGGGTCGTCATCGTCGTCATCGTCGTCCTCGGTTGCAGGGTCCTTCCCAGCGCTATGATGTGGTGGTGTACGCACCACGGAAGTGGCACCTGTCATCGGCTGAGAAGAGTCGGCCGGTGTCCTCAAAGAGGCCGGGAGTAGCGGTTCCTCATAAGGAGTGTCCATGCAGCTCAGCTTCTGAGCTAGCTTCCTGCAGCTCTTCTTCACCTTCTGCATAAATAGACGTTAAAGTTAGTGCATTTTCTAAACGCATATACACTAAAGAAATATTTTCGAAACGGACAAGTTTATGTTTACCTCCACAAAAGCCGCGAGAACGCTTGGCCCCTGCCCTCTAGACTCGTGAAGCCAAAAAGCTGCTTCGTTGGACATCCTTGACAATTGTGTCGCCTGGGTACAGAAAACGCGGTCGAATAGTTTTAATACACATACTTAATATCAAAAGGATAACAAATTGTACCATTCAAGTATCTTACCACGTATCTTTGAAGCGGGGCTCTCTGTAGCTGTGTGTCCTCCCTAATGGTAACGTCGTACACATCTTCGATGACATCTTCCTCTGAGTCCTCGTCAATCACCTCCTCAGTGTACGGGGGCTTGATATGTGCCCTCATAGACCTGTGAAGCCACCGCAGGTACTCGTCGAAGATGTGCTGGTCATGTGGAGGACTCGCATGGACTGGCTGTCGTACTCTGTTTCTGCCACAAATGGATGTGCGCGTTGTGTGTCACGCGTCAATCCTTGGTCTTGTACCTCTTCCTGCGGTCATACCTGCAACAAAACGATGTTAGTTGTACCACACACACCTTTGAATTGTAGCTTTGTTATTAATCGATAACACACCTGTGCAATCCTTGGTTGGTGGAGTAAAGCGGTGGTGGGCAGCGTGTCATTCTTCCAAACTGTCTGCAGACCCTGATGGAGAAGTGAATCTCGACCACATGGAAGAAAATAAGAGGGACGTCGCAGCAATACTCGTCTGACTCGTCCCTAGTGATAGGACTGAGATAGTACTGGAGCGCCGGAGCATCTCAAGAACACCAATGCACCTAAAATTTCGTAATTGGGTTAGGTTGTGATATAGTGTAGATCGAATAAGACACATGTATGATAGTAAAGAGAGTGTAACCTGGTGCTGTGTTAGGACATCGAGATCGTCCGTGTACTCCCTGTACTTGCGCCTCGCATTCCCTCTAACTAACTCTGATTTCGTCTAGATAAACAGAGCTGTAAGGAGTGTATCCTGCCCGTTCCATTGCTGCATTGAACATGATAATGAATTAGCCATTAATAAACTCATCATATGTAACTATATCGAAGAATATAATGAACCGAAGTACTTACCGGTAAATCAATACTAAGTGGCCTTCCAACGGGTCATCGTTCCCAACACCAAATCTAGAGTATGTATGAGCAACCTCCAAGGTTCGCATACCCTGAGTTACGACGGCAGGCAACGCATAGCTGTCGATACGTCCATGTCAGGACTGCGCTGCCCCAGCTATACACCGCTATATTCTTCCACGGTTGGCGTAGTATGTCAAGGAAGATCCAGCTGATGGTGTTGCCCAAGGCGTCTAGGAAGAGGAAAGCACCAAGAAAGTGCCATAGCCACACTCGAGTGAACCTGTCGATCTGAGCCTCCTCAGCCTATGGGTCCAAGTAATCAAAACGCTCCGTGATCCACGACGACGAAACACCAAAAGTTTTCCTAAAATTTACCAAAAAATGTGAGACCCGATAGCTGCAGGAAAGCAATACAAGTATTAAATAGGCTTTAATTTCTCACTTATTTTTCTTGGAAGCCTCGTCGTCTGGTGGAAGAAAGCCAGTAAACTAAGTCACTAGCTCCCTCCAGTGATCGTTGTCAACTATCCCTATCACTGGAAGCCCCCCCAACCGAAGGCCAAAAATAGCTTTCACGTCCTACATGGTCAAGGTCATCTCGTCACAAGATAGGTGGAACATGTGGGTCTCAGGCCTCCACCTATTATAAGAATAGAACGACTGTTAGTTGCCTCAAATTTGCTATAAGAAAGTTTACGTACAAAGAATACACTCGCACCTGTCTACAGCTGCAGTAAGTAGTGCTGGGTCAAGGGGCGAAAGACCGTGGTTGACAACATGGACAAGCTCGAGGAAGCCGGCACACCGTATGCACGGCGCATAACGCTCGTCCCACTGGTGCGTCCTGGTGTGCGTGCGGGACCTCAAAGTAGGCAAGGCCACCTCTGCGTCGTTGTCACTCAAGATGTATGCTCGATGCTGGTCGTCGTACTCCACCTCAAGAATGTGGTACAACGGGTGCTGTGTGGGAGGAGTTATCCTGTTACAAATTAATAAACAAAGCGTTAGAGTATTCAAATTAACAAAATTCAAATTAACATTATGTAGCATTATAAAAATTGAACTACTTGTTATGCAATATGAAAGCACATGTATATATTCAAAGTAAAATTAACAGACATATCACGCACTAGTAACATAAACAACTTCACTAAGAATATAATCATTTGATAAAACTTTATGAAGTCATCAAAATCGACGTATCACGCACTAGTAAGTACCGACATTTATAAACTAGTATCTATACCCAAAATCCCTAACCAAATAACTAACTATAAACTAAATAATAAATACCTAATCAATCCCTAAACCCGAAATCCTAACCTCGAACCTAAAAACCACCTACGTAAATCACAAACAAATTCACTAACCTAACTATCCTAAATCACTAACTATCATAAATCAATAACAATCATAAAACCCTAACTATCCTATATTACTAATTATCCTAAATCACTAATTATCCTAAAATAATAATAATCAAAATAACATAAAATCGAGAGGGAGGTACCTTAGGAGCGGGCGGCCTTGACGCGCCGACGTTCATGGCGCGGCGACGGGGCGCGTGCGGCTGGCGGCGGGCGGGGGCTCGCTCGCAATATTTATTCGGCTCTGCCGCGCCACGGATCAGGGCACGGCAGTGGCGCGCCAAGATCGGTGGCGCGGCAGGCCCTGCCCTGTCTGCGGTCAGCGATTCTAGTCGCCGCCACGTCAGCCCTCTGCCGCGCCACCATGCGTGGCGCGGCACAGACATTTGGCTGCGCCAGGGCAATAGGCGCGACCAAAAGTGTTAGTTTTTTTTTTAAAAAAACCGACCGTGTTAAATTTAAAATTAGTTTTCAAAAAATATTAAAATTAAAAAAAAAATCTCTATGTCGCCTCCTCGCCTCCTACAAGGAATCTTGCCGGCTCTTGGGGTTCTCGTCTAGGACCTGAAGATCGCTACATAGTTGATATTTGGTGTCAAATGTTTGTAATTCACTAGTCTCTTCTTCCTCCTATATGTAACACTTTGACACTTGGTCCTCGGACCACTTAGGTGCCTTGGCACCTTTCATCTACCAGCTTGCCGGAATCAATGGAATTCATTCAGGTGGAGCTCTCACCCCTCCGGTGACGTCTCAAAAAAAAAAGGTTCTCGAGGGATGATTGGCTCAAAGTCCTTTGACAGGTTAGCATATACTGTGGTCGTAGAAACTAAAATTTTCTGTTGTCGTAGTGTTGATCAGTTGATACTTGATAGTAGTGCATTATTGTTTCTTTCCTTTTCAATCCAAGGGGGGTGTCACTATCAATATGCAGTTATAAGAAAAGAAAACCCTCACTCAAATTTTCTACGCGCTTTCTATTTTATGAGATCACGATAGTTCAATATGTTGTCGGAAACTCTAGAAGTCAACATCGATGGAGAAAAAATAATGTTCTAGAGCATTTTACTCTAGACTTCATAAGTGGATTCCAAATGACAATCAACAAAGGATGTTCATGTTTATAATTCTTTATTTCTGTTGGGATAATGCTGGACTCCTAGGTTAGCCTAGCATCAACTGTTTGTTTTATTATTAGATGCTACATTTGGCAACTATCACGGGCTCCATGAAAATGCTGGCTAAAGAAAAAAAAAAGAGAAAAAGAATCCTCACTGACATTGATATATCCGAAACCCTTTCATTGCCACCGCCCTGGACATAGGTGGCTCCGTGTTTTTTTATTGGAGAGTGGCTCAATGTGTCAATGATTTCATCATGTCCAAATAAATAATGTGATCTTAAATAAATAATTCAATCTTAAAAAGATGGATCGATTTTCCAATCCATGATTTCATCATTTAGCAGCCCTCTTTGAATAAATCGGAGTATTATTGAGAACAAACCAAACCCATCACTTTGGTCAAAGGCAGCAAAGAAAGGCGACCAGAACAGGGAGAGGCGGCCATGCCAAAGACGAAGAAAAGGAGTCCACAACTATAAAAGTGGCGGAACGAAGCGGAATAGAGGGAGAGGCCGCCGGGCGCGTACACAGAAGCCCACACGTAATCCTTTCCCCTCTCTTTCACACTTACCCCTCTCAACTCCCAACTCCTTTACAAATTCGGGCCTCGAGGAGGTGTTATATACGCTGCGCCGTGGAATTAGCGTCTCTTCCGAGGGGCTCGTCGCGAAAAGGAGCCTCCGCAAATTTTGCTACGGGCACACGAGCAGCCGCCGCGCCAAGACGCGCTCGCTCCTGCTCCCCGCGTCTGGCTGGTGTCGGGGACCGGCCCCTCTCCTGCCCGGCGCCCGCGGCGGCTGGCTCCCCCAATGAGGCCGCCGGAGGTGGCCGTCGTCGCGGTGGCGGCGCTTCTTCTCGTGGCGGCTGCGGCCGCGGCCGCGGCGGAGTCGGCAGCGCCGTTACCGGCGGCGCTGCGGCTGGAGCGCGCGGTGCCTCACAAGGGGGTGGCCCTGGAGGAGCTCAGGCGGCGGGACGCCGCGCGGCACCGGGTTTCGAGGAGGAGGCTGCTCGGGGCCGTAGCCGGCGTGGTGGACTTCCCCGTCGAGGGCTCCGCCAACCCGTACATGGTCGGGTGGGTGAGCTGCCGCCTCCGCTTTTCCTCTCTGTTGTCTGCTGGTGGTTTAGGTTCGGCTGGGATTGGGTCAGCTGTTTGCGATTCGTGGAAGCGTGGGAAATTCGAGCCTTTTCGGGTTTTTTTTTGGTTCGGGCGGTGAGCCAGCAGGCAGTTCGTCGGCTAGGCTGCTTGTGTCCATTCCTTTTCCCGGTTGATGAATGGCCGATGCTGATTCGATTGTTTATGCTGTTAACTCGGTGGCTTTTTGCTGGTGGATTTCGCGTGCATTCTACCAAATTCGTTGAGTTACTTTTATCTTTCTTCTTGTTGTGTTTTTGGAAATTTTTTGCGAGTTTAGTTCAGTTTCGCTTCAGTCCGTAGATTCGTTCGTTTCATCCCAATCATGCAGCTATGTTAAAAATGAGATCTTGCGTGGTGCCTCATTGCTCTACTCGTGTCATTCCAGTTCTTATTGAGTAACCCAATCCTAATCGATTCACTTGTTAATGAAATCCTGTACGGAGAGGACTCGTTGTGTTGTGAAGACTCCGTTCGACGCAATCCTTACTTTATTTCATTTTTCCTCCGTTGCTTTTGCCTATGGTCAAATCCTTCGGCGGGAAACAAATAGATTTCCTAAAACGGCAACTTAGGATTTCTCCCTTCTGTTACGTTTCTATCCTATTTCTTGAACGATCAATTTCAGACTTTCAGAGTAGGAAGAAGTTTGTGGAGCAAAATCGAGCAAGCTGTAGAAACAGGGTTGTTTGCAGGGTATAGGTAGCCATTAATCATAGTGACATAGACGGCTAGCGCTCGGTGCCACGGCATCTTTCTGGTTTCCATTTACAAGATTTAGGAGTAGTAAATTTATTTTCTTGCATGTATTTTTGGCAATGTTTGTGATGTGCATATGTTTAGACCACTCCCCTAATAGTAAATTCCTGACTTTAGTTCAAATAGTAGATAACACCTTATTGAAGTCATCATTGAATGTTACGATCCACGATTGTCACACAAGCATGCTATTCCTTTCTATCCTTAATTTGGTTAGGATACACATCTCAATCTGTTACCCAACACATACTGCTGTGCTGGTGATTGATCAGCGAACTGTAGTATTATCGTTTCACCAATTCATTCCAATTTTCATTCTGCAACTGGGCTTGTTGGTATATAACAGGGATACATTTTTCTTTTGTCTTTTATTTAACATGGTCTAGTTGCCTATTTGTCTGGTAATAAAGTTTGAATTTGAATTTGCAGGCTTTATTTTACCCGGGTGAAATTAGGAAACCCGGCAAAGGAATTCTTCGTCCAGATTGACACTGGGAGTGATATATTGTGGGTAACTTGCAGTCCTTGCACTGGCTGCCCAACATCAAGTGGACTCAATGTGAGGCCAGCTTCTTATTTTTGAATTTTAACAAATGCATAAATTTTCACCTATTGTTACTTGTTAGCCAGGGAACTCCTTCTGATCGAATGGTTATTATTTTTGTTCCTCAGATCCAGCTAGAGTCCTTCAGCCCTGACTCTTCATCAACATCATCCAGAATAACATGCTCTGATGATAGATGTACAGCTGCCCTCCAAACAGGGGAAGCAATCTGCCAAACCTCAGATTCCCCAAGCAGCCCTTGCGGGTACACTTTCACCTATGGTGATGGGAGTGGCACATCAGGGTACTATGTGTCTGACACGATGTTTTTCGAAACTGTCATGGGAAATGAGCAGACCGCCAATTCGTCCGCTTCTATTGTTTTCGGGTACAGTTTCCTTGGAGTCCTATATCATTTTAAATAATTGAAAGTACCTGATGTTATTTTACTCAAATTGCCACTGGAGTTGAAAATATTTTCTTGTTCTGTTAGTCTATTAGTCAGTTTCAAGTCTAGCTATGTCTCTCGGTTGCAATTTTATTGACTCTTTACCCTAACTCTGATTTTTTTCTACCAAGAGTTTCAGTAGAAAATTATTTACCAGATCATGAATGTTTTAATTTCTTCCAAGCAGATGTAGCAACTCACAGTCAGGAGACCTGACGAAGGCAGATAGGGCAGTTGATGGAATTTTTGGGTTCGGACAGCATCAACTGTCTGTAGTTTCACAACTGAACTCTCTTGGGGTGTCCCCTAAGGTGTTCTCTCATTGCCTGAAAGGTTCAGATAATGGTGGTGGCATTCTTGTGCTTGGTGAAATTGTGGAGCCAGGATTAGTGTATACTCCACTTGTTCCATCACAGTAAGTTTCTTCCCCTGAAATTACTTTGGGTTTAAAATTTCACAAATCTGCATGCCATCTTATGTTTCAGTAGCCATTCTACTGTGACTTGTGATAATTTTTAAATATGGCAATATATGCTTATGAATTGTGACAGCTAGCAATATAGTTTATGTTATGTTGGTTCCTGAACAAGCGGTAGAGTCTTACCGCCTGTGACCAGAGGGTCCCGGGTTCGAGTCGCGGTCTCCTCGCATTGCACAGGCGAGGGTAAGGCTTGCCACTGACACCCTTCCCCAGACCCCGCACAGAGCGGGAGCTCTCTGCACTGGGTACGCCCTTTATGTTGGTTCCTGAACAACCATTTCTGGCATTGAGAAGTTCTGGAGCCTCATGCTCATGTATTCCTGATACTAACCACTGCTTATGCCAATATTTGAAATGAAATATAGGCCTCATTACAACTTGAATCTGGAAAGCATTGCTGTCAATGGTCAAAAGCTGTCCATTGATTCCTCCTTGTTTACAACATCAAATACACAAGGAACAATCGTGGATTCAGGAACAACATTGGCATACCTTGCAGATGGAGCCTATGATCCATTTGTTAGTGCGGTGAGTTTCATATGGTACACAATCTTTTCCTTATAATGGCCATATACAGTGAGTCTACATTTCTTACTAAATCTGTGTTGCGGTTATTAACTGTCTGTATTCATACCTGCAGATAGCTGCTGCAGTCTCTCCATCTGTACGTTCTCTAGTCAGCAAAGGAAGCCAATGTTTTATCACTTCCAGCAGGTTTACTTTCTTTCTGGGAACTAAATTAACTGCTGTTGTCCTTTGAGGTCCTGGGTTCCTTATAAATGTTCTTACCGTTTGGCAGTGTTGACTCATCGTTTCCAACCGTAACCCTTTATTTTATGGATGGCGTTGCGATGTCAGTGAAGCCAGAGAACTATCTTTTGCAGCAGGCTTCTGTTGTAAGTCATTGTATATCTGGGTTAATTGTTTCTTTGAGAGGCTGTCTCAAGTGCTATAATATCATGTCAATCATGGTTGCAGGACAACAATGTATTGTGGTGCATTGGTTGGCAAAGGAACCAGGGCCAAGAAATAACTATACTCGGAGGTTAGCCAGTCTAACTCTGGACACAGTTAACCAATTTAGATTGCGCATCTAGCTATAAGATTTCAGGCTGCTGTTACATGATATGGTTATCAAGCACAAGCATTAAGGTCTAGGATATAAGTTTGAGCTTTACACTGATAGCCAAATACTACTTATGTGCATAAATGCCCAAGCACATAATACCTCTGTGGAGTCTCATTGTTTTCTCATCGGTGCTATATATGTAACGCCTCTCTGAAGCCTGACTATTTTCTGTTTGGTGTTAACTATGTGGTCCCTCTTGTCTCAGATCTTGTTTTAAAGGATAAGATATTCGTGTATGACTTGGCGAACATGCGCATGGGCTGGGCGGACTACGATTGTAAGCCCTGATTCTTAACCAATCTGGCTGTTCCTTAGTTAATCATTATCGTCATCTGTCACCCCCATTTCCTTGTGACTAACACTATTGGCCCCATTTCTTTGTGACTGACACTATCTCTTGGCAGGTTCAATGTCGGTGAATGTCACCACATCATCAGGGAAGAACCAATACGTGAACACTGGGCAGTTCGACGTGAACGGCTCCGCACGGCGTGCATCATACGAGAGCTTGATACCAGCTGGGATCGTCACCATGCTTGTGCATATGCTCATTTTCAGCAGCGGCTCACGTAGATAGCAGGCGAGCTAACTGACATCATGATTTGATTCTTTATTATTGCGTTGGTGTATTCAGAGCTGAGAGACGTCGTCGTCCCTGCTGCGCGTAGTCATATGCACGAAGAAGAGTTGCCACGACCTGAGCATTCTTACTGTACATACAGAAAATGAAAGGTCTATTGTTCATGTAGTACGGCCTCCTTTATCTCAGATTGCAGAGCCCCTTTCTTCTTCTTTCGTCTCTGTTTGGTCGTGCTATCAAATTTAATCTGCCATAAAATTTGGATGCTATTGTTACTCAAAACAGAGGGAACGACAGGTCATGAAGAAAAAAGCCGCCTTGCTAGATGCCTGTTATCTTAGCAGCTGGATCCTACTGGATCAGTGAAGTCAGGCCAAGATAGCAGAAAACGGATACGATGGGGCTGTGTTCACAGATCCAAACTACTGTTTTTGGAAAACAAAATACTCATTATTTTAAGTATGATTTACTACCTTTTTATTTTTGTGGGTGCATGCATTAAGAACTGTCATATATCTTGCTAAATAGAGTTCCTAGTGAGGCAACTTCTAAGAATCCTTATGAACTATGGATATAAAGGAAACCTAGCTTAGACACATATATTTGGGGTTGTCTAGCAGGAAGCGATATGGAAAGAAGCTCGACGCAACGCCCATTATTGATTGATATTATATACAACCCAAGTGAAAATAAGCTTTATGTAAGGACCATTAGTGGTTCGATAATGCTCTGACTCGAATGTCCGGCGTTTCTGGACGCGGTAGATAACAATTGGCTACGGCGCTCGCGCGTCCTCCTCCACTCATCTCTCCACGGCCTTATCCACTCGTCGCACCGTCCACTCATTCCCACGCCGCCTCGCTCCCTCCCGCGACGCGTGCGCCATCCCACACCGTTGCTCCACATCCACTTGCTCGCGCCCTGTGGCTCGTGCACCTCTCGCCCCTCCCGCCGCGCGTGCCGGCGGCTCCCTCCCTGACCGGTGGCGATGCCCTCACCTACCCCGACGTCCTCCTCCCCCACCCCGGCGGCTCCTTCACCCACCCCCGCCCTCCTCCTTCTCCCACCCGGCGCCCTTCCCACACCCTGACGTCCTCCTCCCCCACCCCGACGGCGCCCCTCCCCCACACCGGCATCCTTCCCCACCGAGAGCCCTCAATGCTTGCAGATCCGGCGGCCATGGCGCTCCCCGCGCTAGCCTCTCTCTCCCCCCCTATGTGTCAATTGTATGTTTCAATCTGTTTCATACATTTCAGAGGTATGCTGCAGTTGAATCATATGGATGTTGCAAAAGTAGTTCGGGGGATGTTACACATGTTGCATATGTTGCAAGTATTTTCAGAGGCATGTTGCAAGGTTTTGTTTGAAATGTTTCATCTGTTCCGAGACGTATTGTTGCAAGCGTTTGATATGTATGTTGCATATGTTCCACACATATGTTGCAACAGAATGTTCCAAAATGTTTTATCTGTTTCAGTCTTCTGTTGTAGCAAGTGTTTCATGTTGCAAGTTGCAAGTTGCAAGTGTTCTATTTAGATATTGCATATGTTTTCACACACATGTTGCAACTATATGTTCTAGATGTTTCATCTGTTTTGAGACATATGTTGCACTCAAGTGTTTTCATGTTACACGTGTTTCATGTTGTTTACAGAGTCAGGGGGCGCCAGGGAATGGGGCGCCGCGAGCCGGTGGACGTGGTGTGCGGCACTCTTGGGGCGTGTCGGGGGCACGACAGGGCGGCAGTGCGCCTGCGGGGGTGAGGCGAACGGATGGGGATGGGGGCGTGGTGCGGGTGTGTCAGGTGTCCGGGGGAGTGGGCGTCCGATGGAAGCTGGGCCCACGTGCATGTGTGTGGGAGCGGAGGGGTTACAGACGGGCAGCGCAGCAGCGCGCGGGCGTCCGGACGCGCCCTGGCGCTAGGCGTGCCGTTAGTGGTTACTTCATTGGCTGTCCAAAAAATTCCAACGGGTACAAAATTTATTATGCTAGTCATAGTTTGTGAATTTTTGAGACAGGAAATGCTTGGTTCATTGAGAATGTGTGAGATCAATGGGAATGAGAATCCATTTCAGCCTTGTTTGGATGTACTCGTATTCACCTCAATCTATGTGGAAGATAATTTAAGTTCTACTCTAATCCACCTTAACATATGTGGATTGAGGCGAGTACGAGGACATCCAAATAAGCCCAAAAGTGGATATTAATGAAGTTAAGTCCTATAATACTCTTAGCATCGTTGTATCACAGCCTATCAACACTTCTGAAAGACGGTCTGAAAGGCAGAGAAGACCCGCAATTTCAAATGACTACGTGGTTTATTCACTTAAGAGTATGGAAAATGATTCTATCTCATCTAAGCAAACCACGTATTGTGAAAAAAATTCAAAAGTGGTTTGATGCCATGAAGAAGAGTTAAAATGGGTGGATGACAACAGTGTCTATGAATTAGTTGAATTGCCTCAAGGTTCAAAACAAATCAGGCGTGAATGGGTCTTTAAGACCAATCATAACTCAAAAAGGCAATCTTGAATATACAAATCGAATTATTGCCAAAGGTTTTACTCAGAACGATGGTGTTGACTATACATAGATTTTTTCTCCCGTTTGTAAGAAGGATTTCTTGAGAATTATTTTGACACTGGTGACATGTTATGATTTAAAATTTCATCAGATTGATGTAAAGACCGTCTTCCTAAATGGTACGAAGTTGTCAAAGCTAGAAGCTTGGCAACTAATACAAAAGAAAGGATTCAAACGATGTCTGCTACGTTGTAATGGTTCGATTCAAGTAAAAAGGGTAGTCCGAAAGAACATGGCAGTAGTGAGAACCGTTGGTTCATACTTACTGGTCAAAGTACTTGCCAAAAAGTGGCTATCTCTGTCCCTAAAAGATGCAATCTTGAGTTTGTATCGAGTCAAACTTCTTAAAATTTAATAACTAAATTTAGAAGCTATTATTTAATAATATTTACAACTCTAAATAAGTATATTATAAAAATATATTTATAATTAATTAAATAACACATTCTGTATCAGACGTGTTAATATTTTTAATAGTTTTAAGTAAATTTAAAAACGTTTTAACTTCTAAAAGACAAGAATTGCATTCTTTTAGGAATGCAGGGAGTATTTTACTCTCTTTATCCTAAAATAAATCAATTATTAGAACCACTCTAAATTAAACTATCTTAAGTTTGGTTGACTTTATAGAAAAATGTAGTATTTATGACATCAATTAAATATATTATAAAATAATATTTTATAGAATATTTTACAAACTTCAAATATTGCACCAACATTAGAATTTAAAACCAAATCCGGTTTTATCACGAACCCGATGTCGAATGTGGCTTGCATTCTCGAGGTAAAAACTAAAAAGACGAAAAGGCGTGGTGTTTTACACTAAGGCCTTGTTTAGTTCTACCCTAAATTTAAAAAAAAAATGCTACAGTATCTATCACATCGAATGTTTGCGGTCCGTGCATGGAGCATTAAATGTAGACGAAAAAAAACTAATTACACAGTTTGGTGGAAAATTGCAAGACGAACGTTTTGAGTCTAATTAATCCATGATTGAATACTAATTGCCAAATAAAAACGAAAGTACTGCAGTAGCTCAAATTCCAACTCGCTACTACTAAACAAGGCCTAACGTAACGGCCTAACGTAACGTCCCCTCCCTGATTCGGTGATTCTTCCCTCCCTTGTCCATTTGGCATTTCAGCTTCCCGCGCTCTCCTCTCCTCTCTTCTCCTTCCTAGAAAACCCACAAAAATCCCTCCACATTCCTGGGTTCCACCATCTCAGCGGACTCCGGACTGGGATCAGAGAGGGAGGGAGGGAGAGAGACTTGAGTGAGAGAGAGAGAGAGAGAGAGGCGAGGGGGAGGGGACAGCGGCGTCGGCGGCGGCGACAATGGGGATCCAGGGGCTGCTGCCGCAGCTGAAGTCAATCATGGCGCCCATTAGCGCGGAGGAGCTGCGGGGCCAGACGGTGGCTGTCGACACCTACTCCTGGCTCCACAAGGGCGCTCTATCCTGCGGCGACCGCCTCTGCAAGGGCATCCCCACCACCAGGTCCCCCTTCCGCCGCCTCCTTTCTTGGACCAATTTTCGTTCCGATACTGTAGGGTTTCTTGAGCCGTTCCGCCGGCCGCGGTTCACATGATGGGCGCATCGATGAAATGTGGTTCTTTCCGATTGATTTCGCACCTGAGCCCTTCGACGTCGTGGCAGTCCTGGGAACGATTGCTTCGTGAGGGCAGGGGTTTTCTTGGTTTGATTCTGTTGTTTGGGTCCGGATTGGCGAAACCCTTTTCGGGTGGAGACAGGAGTGTTTTGCTTACAATTCTTCAAGATTTTGCCCGTTTGTGAGGGGAGATTTTTTGTTTGCATTGCCTCAGGCATCGTGTAGTAGAAATGTATTGCATTTTATTTGGTCATATCGTCTGCCTTGGTGTGGTTTGGGGCTTGTTTATGCTGGATGGAGGGGGGTATATGTGTGGCTCCTGGCTGCCATCTGGTGCTGCTTTGTTACAATAACACAATGTTTCAATCTGGGAAAGGTTAGCCCAAAACGTTCTATGTACAGAAGTATCTGCAAACGCTAACATCACAGCTGCCCCCTCCACTCTGTTAACTAGCAATTATTACGGTACAGCTCTGACCTAGATATCTTAATATCAGAACTCTTCAATGAGATCTAAGAAGTCTTAGATGAAATAGTGGATCATATAGTTTAAGCACCAATTCTTTAACATGTTTGGGGTTTTACCATAAACTCACATGTGATGGTTTTCCCCTTGAAATTGAAGCAGGCATATTGAATATTGCATGCATCGGGTTAACATGTTGCGGCATTTTGGTGTCAAACCAATTCTTGTATTTGATGGAGGCCTTCTGCCAATAAAGAGCTATCAAGAGACGAAGCGGGCAAGGTATGCTCTAGACCTCTAGTTTGGGTTTCAGAAAGAGCCAACATGTTTTTTTCTTCGTATTTCATTAAGTAGAAGCAGAGTGTCATGGTTACAACACTCCTCGGTAATCCATGGATTACTGAGGAAGGACGGAACCTAGACGTGAACCGGAATATTTGCGGACCTATTACATTGTTTCTATTTGCGACACGTTTGCTCTAAACAGCGAAGAGCCAACATGTTTCAACTGCCAACGAACATTTACATTACTTTTACACTATCTTAAGTGGATCTGTTAGGTCTTAAACTCTGCTTTGCTATCCTGATGCACTTTCTCATGTGCTGTAAGTTACCTGCTAAAAATGTCATCCTTCAGGTCAAGAAAGGAAAACCTTGAGCGTGCCAGGGAACATGAGGCTGCTGGGAACTCACGTGCTGCTTTTGAGTGCTATCAGAAAGCTGTTGACATTACACCTAGAATTGCTTCTGAACTGATTGTGGTACAGTTAAAATTCCTTGTAATGTTAACACCTAACAGTTACCACCTAGTTAAAATATTTCTAACAGACTTGTTTAAATGCTTCTTAAAATATGTGATGTAGGTACTGAAGAAAGAAAAGGTTGATTATATTGTTGCACCTTATGAAGCAGATGCACAAATGACATTCTTATCTGTTAATAAACTTGTTGATGCTGTGATCACTGAGGATTCAGATTTGATACCATTTGGCTGTTCTAGAGTAAGTACACAATTACAACCCTTTGTCCTGTGCTGTACATCTTTCATAATCCTCTCATACTCAGCTAGATTTCCTTTCATAGCTTGTTATATGCCCTTTAATAATGTACACCTTTTCTTTAATGTGCAGATTATTTTCAAAATGGACAAATTTGGGCAAGGTGTTGAATTTCAGATTACACGACTAGAGCGAAATAGAGAGCTTGATTTTAATGGATTCACAAGACAAATGTTACTCGAGATGTGTATTTTAAGTGGCTGTGACTATCTCCCCTCATTGCCAGGAATGGGTGTGAAACGAGCTCATGCACTCATCCAAAAGCTGAAGTGTCATGAAAAGGTAAACCCTATCTCCTGTGTGTCTCTTGCACATGCTACCATTGTGCCTAGTTAGAACTTAACAGACAGTGAAGGGAGTTTCATTGACATGTATAACTGCAGGTGATCAAGCACCTGAGGTATGGTGCTGTTTCTGTTCCACCTCAATATGAAGAGGACTTCAAGAAGGCAATCTGGGCATTTAAGTTCCAAAGGGTCTATGATCCTGCTACAGAAGATATTATTCATTTGTCAAGTGTGCCTCATGACCTCATTGAAGATTTGGATTTTTTGGGCCCATATCCTTTGCCAAGCTTATATTTTGATGTTAAAGCTATTTCATATGAGATTATCCACTGTTCTAGATGTTGTGAAGCTGTTTCCTGAATTTAGTAGGTCACTCTGTCTAATGACCATTGCAGTTGAGTTTAGAAATAAGCTAAGGGCCTTGCCTTGCTAGCTTTTCTTAATAATTAAAAAAAGTTCAAACTCAGAAGAAACTCATGAATTAGAGCTTTTCCTTAATTATTTTTTTTACATGGTTACCACATAATATTGCCAAAGGCATTGCTCTAGGGAACATTGATCCACTCACAAAGGAACCATTCGAGGTATCCTGTCTCTTTTCGGAAAGAATTTGGACTGATGCACATTTATGTGAACTTTATGCTTGTTTTCCCCACTTTGTATCATATGCTCTCTGTCTCTCTCCAAGCACAAATCTAATTTCATTGCACACTGCATATGAAATGCATGCACTTTAAGACAAACAAATTTACACAGAAAAGCACAGCATAACTTCATGAAAATATGGATGTTCCAAACAGGAGAGGGTTTATGGAGATGCAAGGGTATTTTGTTAGGGAGTGTATATGGACCATAGATGGTCACAATTTCATTTTTTTGGGTTGTTGCACTACATACACTTTTTGTGTCACTTCTTACTATATACTTACTGACATGCACTTAGTTGTCAGGACATGCGAATTACCAATATTTACTTGTAGCCTTTTTTTTTCTTGATTGCTTCTTGCAGATCAAACCAGAGTGCAGTGCACCTGTTATGGTGGGCCAAATGTACCAGAGGAGGCAAGGCGCCACCAGTGGCTAGAATGCGGCTTCAGTTGGTTAGATCAGCTTTAGCTTGTTAGATCACAGGAGCTTTGCGTGGAGTTTGTTGGAAGTTTGTTAGCTGCAGGTTTAGTTTGTTATTCCTAAATTAGTGGCATGCTTGTAATTCGCCTATAAGGCAGACCATTTGTTTAATGAAGAGTTAACCTGGGATTGAGACATTCCGTCTCCCTTGGGTGCCCAGCGCTGTTCACCGTCTCCTCCTTGCCGCCCAGAATTCAGGCGCTGGCCACGGCGCCGCCTGTTCGCCGCCGAGGATTCAAGCCTCGGCCAGCAACCGTCCACTCTTACCCCCTACGCAAACTAAGCCGTAACAATCAGGTATCAGACTTCATGACTTCCTCGGGACTTTTCGCCGCCGCCATCACGCCCACCATCGCCGTCGTTGCCGCCATCGCGCCCACCACCATCGACGTTGCCGCCATCGCGCTCACCACCGCCATCACCGCCGCTCCCATCACCGGTGTCTCCGCCGCCATCATACCATCTGCGCCACCCGCTCAACCACCCTAGCCTACTATGGCCGCCATCCCTCTCGAGGCACTCAACGCCTTCACCGCCGCCATCCAGGGCTTGCAGACCCAGATGGGCGACATGCGCCTGCAAATGGGCGCTATGGCCACCAGACTAGCGGCGATCGAGGGCCGGGCATCCCTCTCCACCCCGATGTTCCCGCAATATGGCCTTCCCGGCTATGGGGGCATTCCGGCCCTGCTGGCCTCCACGGGGCCGGTCATCGCCGAGCTGTTCACCGCGCCGCCGGCCACAGCATCACACCCGCCGCTGTCCGCGCCCGTCTCGACGTCGCCAGTCTCGGCATCAGTCGCGGCGTTCACGCAGCCGCCACCACCGCCGCCGACTTAGGGGGTCCCCATCACTCAAATTTTGTTGCCCCACTCACCGTCGCCAGTGCCGTCCCTGTCGTCCATCATGCAGATGAGCATGTCCATGTCGTTCGCACCCATGACAACGTCGCCGCTGCTCCTGCACTTTCAGCCGGACACCGATCACCTGATGGTCCCCAAGTACCACAAGCTGTCGCACCCATCGTTCGACGGCTGGGATGATCCGCTTGGCTGGCTGAACAAGTGCGAACAGTTCTTTCGTGGCCAACAAACACCCCAGCCGATCAAGTCTGGCTGGCGTTGTACCACCTCACTGGCGTGGCGCAGCAGTGGTATCTCATCCTTGAGAGCGAGATCGGCCGTCCACTTTGGCCGGAGTTCTGGACTCTATGCCAACAGCGGTTCGGGCCGCCCCTCAGCACCAACCACCTAGCTGATCTGGCCAGGCTGCCCTTCACATCCACCGTCGACAAGTACATGGAGGCGTTCCAAGCGCGCGCGGCGCACGCGGGTACTCTCGCCACCCCTGCAGAAAGCACAACTCTTCACCGGTGGTCTTCCGGACCACATCCGCGTTGATGTCGAGCTCCATGAGCCTCAGACCCTCCAACACGCCATGCGGCTGGCACGCGCGTATGAGCGGCGCAATGCGCCGATCCTCCCCGCGCTACCGGCTCCTGCACGGCCACACCGGCGTCCTAGGGGCGCGCCCGCGGCCCTCCCGGCTCCTGTGGGCTCTCAGGCAGCGCCCACGGCTTCGTCGCCCTCTGCCACAACTCCACCGCCGCACGTCTACAAGAGGCTGACCCCAGACGAGATGGCCGAACGCCGTAAGCAGGGGCTCTGCTATAATTGCGACGAACCTTACGTCCACGGCCACAAGTGCGCACGCCTCTTCTTCCTCGAGGCGGCGGACTACATCGTCCAAGAGCCCGAAGAGGATGACAACGGGTCGGTGGCATCGCCTGTTTTGGCCGCTCCGTTCGACCCCGACGAGCCGCTCATATCCCTCTCCGCTATCACGGGGATCCGCACAGAAGACACCATGCAATTCCGCGTCCGGATCGGCGCGCACGAGCTGACGGCGTTGCTCGACTCTGGTTCCACCCACAACTTCATCAGCGCCTCGGCAGCTCGGCGCACCGGGCTCCAATTCTAGGACAGCCACGGCGCCCCCGTCATCGTGGCAAACGACGACCGCGTGGCCTGTTGGCGGCTTGCACATGACATCGCTCTGCGGATAGGGAAGGAACACTTCATGGTGGACTGCTACTACATTCCCCTCGACTGCTATGACATGGTCCTCAGGGTTACATGGCTGCGCACCCTAGGCCCCATCTTGTGGGATTACGACGACCTTTGCATGGCATTCAACCACCACGGCCAGCGCGTCCTGTGGAAGGGCATTGGGTCGACCCGCACGGACATCCCATCGACGGGCCGTCTCCATGCTGCCCGCGTCCACGCCGCTCACGGCACAGAGTCGCAGCTCCTGGAGCGGCTACTGGACGCCTACACCGACATCTTTGACCCCTTGTCCGTCCTACCGCCAGCACGCCCGTTGTCGGGTACCATAAAAAGGGGTCCTCTAAGCAAGAATCAAAAAATCGCTTAGACCTTGTAAAAATTGAAGCTAAGAGACAACCACCGGCTAACCCCCACCTCATCTGAGGCTCGGTTGGACCGCCCTGCCCACCTCGAACAATATCCGGACTCACTCGAAGCGGGCTCGGCCTAAAATGAAACCACGAGGCCTCGGACGAGGTACTGATTCTCCGACTTGCTCGAGGCCCCGCACATAAGGCATCAGACGAGGTATTGATTCTCCAACTCGCTTGAGGCCCCGCACGTAAGGCCTCGGATGAGGTACCGATTCTCCGCCTCGCTCGAGGCCCCGCACGTAAGGCCTTGGATGAGGTACCGATTCTCTGCCTCGCTCGAGGCCCCACGCGTAAGGCCTCAGACGAGGTACCGATTCTCCGACTCGCCCGAGGCCCCACCCGTAAGGCCTCGGATGAGGAGCCGATTCTCCGCCTCGCCCGAGGCCGGTTCGGCAACAACCCCGTCGCCTCCGCCTTGACCGATTTCTCTGATAGGACATCACGTCCAACTAACGCGTTCAACCACTCCCACGACGTTAGCCGAGCGGTGGCTCGATACAGTGGAGTGGCCAATGAGACGTGAGTCACATCGACGCCATGCCGTCCAGGACAGGATAGGGCAGGGGTTACCGGCCGCTGTGCTCGGCACTGTGCCCACAACTGACGCTCGTGCCGCACTATGCTACCTAACCCCTGCTCCAAGGACAGCACGACGTGGAGAGTCATGTCCGGGTCCCTGTAGCCTCGGAATCAACGTACAAAGACCAGCTGCTCCCTTCAAGCCTTGGCTATCCACTTCGGGGTCTCTGTAGCCTCAGGACTCGTGCCAGTCGAGCCCCCCACAATGGTCCAGCCTCTGCACCAACTGGGCCTCAGCTCTCTACGTTGTCAACATACAGCGACTGGCATGTCGTCTGCAGTACACGCCATACCCTGTGCCAGGCCGTAGGAGCTCCCACGTCGCATAGGATCAGACATGATCAGCATGTCACTCTAGTGCACCGAGGACAAGGCCGCTCCACCGACCATACCACCACAGTGATGAGCTACAAGGCTCGGACATGCCGCCTCTACTCACAAAATGCCACGTAGCAAATCCATGTACCGCCCCCGTGCCTCCCTTCGACTATAAAAGGGAGTGACCGGGGCCGCTTCTAGAACACAGACACACGAACACAGAGACACCCACAGACACACACTCACTTCCTCACCGCAAGAGATCAACATCTCAAGCAACCCATGCCTCTCCATGCAGAGACCTAGGACTAGCTCCCTCTCTCGCTCAGCTTGTAAGCCCCTACTACAAGCACCTCGGTGTAAGAAATACAAGATCGCTCTCTCAGACTGGATGTAGGGCACCTATTGCCTGAACCAGTATAAACCTTGTATCTGTTTGCATCACCATCCGGGATAGGGGACACGCAGTACACTTTCACTAGTCGGTTGAGGATCCGCTAGACCCAAAACACCGATAGTTGGCGCGCCATCTATGGGCTCTACTGCGTGTCAGCCTCGTCATCCCAACAAGTTCCGGATGGCAGACCCCGTGCAACCACTACGTCATGGCACGATGATCTGGTTTGGGAGCCTAGAGTTCATGTCTCTAGGACATGAGTATGATATGGTACTCCTCCCACCTAGAACCCCATCGACCGATGATGACATCACGCACCAGCAGCCTAGGCGTAGGCAGCGCCCAGGCCGCCGCTCTCGTCGCGCTCGCCAGGCACGATGTGAGCAGGACCACCCCAACACTGCATGATCTTAGGGCGACGCACCGCGCTCCACCGGTATCCCATGCCTGGCTGTTGGTACAGAGTCCCTGGTTGGGGACCTATCTAGCCTGAGCCTGGGCAGGGGAAAGACACTAGTGGCATGCAGTGACGCCCTGTCATCAAGCTCTACCCTGCCACCTCCTGAGGAGACACCTCCGATGGAGCGGAGCTCGGCGACGACACCATCCCCTTACCCCTTTGGGTTGGGTAATGCCACCGCCACCTACCAACATTTTGCCCGCAACCTCATCGCCACAACCCCGACCCACAGCCACGCTGACTCCTCGGAGGAGGACGAGGTGGGGGCCAAAACGGACTTCTCCGGGCTTCGCGACCCTGAGGCCATGCGCCGCTTCATGGCCATAAGCGACTACTGCTTCGGCTACTCCGACTCCGATGACGAAGGCACTTATGATCCCACTCGTGAGTGCTTCAATGTCGAGCTCGGGATGCCAAGCGCGGGCGATGAGGAGGAAGGGGCAGGCAATCACTCCCCGTCCCTCGAGGGGGCAGGCGGCGGTGCACATCCACGCGTCGAGCCTCGGGCAGCGTGGAACGAGAACCTTGCCCCGAGGAACTTCGATGCCTAGACCTGGAGCAGCTCTGCGAGCTTTAGGCTAAGGTCGAACAAGACTGACTCCTTCTGCAACAGCTCTGAGACACTCTCGAGTAAGAGCAGCGAGGTCGCGGTGATGGTGGAGCAGCCCAGCGGAGGGCTCGTGACGTCAACCGCCGCATCAACAACGACGAAGGGGGCGAGCAACCCCCTATCTTTAATCGCGCTAGCTAGAACGTCATGGCAGCGGCGATGCTACTCTAAACGATGCCCGAACCCTCTACCTTAGAGGGGCGATGGGTCCACGGCGGGCTCCAAGACCTCCTCGAGACCGCTGCGGTACAACAAGCTAAAAGTTCCGCCTCTCGACAGTGTGGAGGCGCCTTGGAACTACCCACGGCACCGCCTCGGTAGGATAGAGAGGCCTCGGTTCATCCCGAGCCTGCTCGGGCACCGACGGCTAACAAGGCCCTCTCGGTGCACGACCGCCTCAGTGACCGACGCGAGGCGCAAGGCGACCATGATGTGGTCAGCAGGCGACGGCGCCACGGCAACGATGGGCCCGCCCAAGGCTACCACCCGCACCGAGGCAGTCGCTACGATAGTGGGGAGGACCGCAGTCCTTCTCCTAGGCCACCTGGCCCTCGAGTCTTCAGTAAGGCCATCCGCAGCGCTCACTTCCCGGCCCAGTTTTGGTAACTGGCCAACCTTGCAAAGTACAGCAGCGAGACCAACCCCGAGCTGTGGCTGGCCGATTACCGCCTGGCTTGTCAGCTAGGCGGCGCGGACGATGACCAGCTCATCATCCACAACCTCCCCTTGTTCATGTCAGACTCGGCGTGAGCCTGGCTCGAACACCTCCCTCCCTTGCAGATCCACAACTGGCGCGACTTGGTAAATGTCTTCATCGAGAATTTCTAGGGCACATACGTGCACCCTAGGAACTCCTAGGACCTCAAGAGTTGTCGCCAGAGGCCGGACGAGTCTCTCCAAGACTTCATCCGGCGCTTCTCCAAGCAATGCACCGAGTTGCCCTGCGTGGGCGACTCAAAAATTGTCCAGGCGTTCCTCTCCGGCACCTCCTACTGAGACCTGGTTCGAGAGTTAGGCCGAAACGTACCGACCACGACGGCCACGCTCCTCGACATCACCACCAACTTCACCTCGGGCGAAGAGGCTGTCGGGGCCGTCTTCCCCGACAATGATGCCAAGGGGAAGCAGAGGGACGAGGCCCCCCACCTCCCCAAGAAAAAGAAAAAGGGTCAACAAGAGAAGCAGGAGGTCCTCGAGTCTGGTCTAGTCACGGCCGTAGATCGCAGGAATCCCTAAGGCCCTGCCAGAGGCCCTAGGCTCTTCGATGATATGCTTAAGAAGCCCTGCCCTTACCACCAGGGCCCGGTGAAGCACACCCTCGAAGAATGCACCATGCTCCGGCATTACTATGCCCAGCTCAGGTTCCCTAATGACGATGCCAAGAAGAAGGGCGCCGGCGACAGGGACGACGATAAGGACGACGGGTTCCCCGAGGTGCACAACGCCTTCATGATCTTTGACGAGCCTTCAGCGTGCCTCACGGCACGCCAGCAAAAGAAGGAGCGCTGGGAGCTCTTCTTGGTTAAGGTGGCCACTCCCCAATACCTCGACTGGTCTCAGGAGGCGATCACCTTTGATCAGGACGACCACCCTGATTATGTCCCAAACCCCGGGCAGTACCCACTCGTCATTGACCTGATCATTGGCAACACTCGGCTCACCAAGGTGTTGATGGACGGAGGCAGCGGCCTCAACATCCTCTACGCTAACACCCTGGAGCTCCTGGAGCTTGACCAGTCACAACTCCAAGGCGAGGCCGCGCCCTTCCATGGCATTGTGCCAGGGAAACGCACGTGACCCCTTGGGCGCATCGACTTGCCCGTCTGCTTCAACACTCCCTCCAACTACCGCAAGGAGGTCCTCACCTTTGAGGTGGTTGGGTTCAAGGGGACCTATCACGCCATCCTAGGGCAGCCATGCTACGCTAAGTTCATGGCGGTCCCCAACTACACCTACCTCAAGCTCAAGATGCCGGGCCCCAATGGTGTCATCACTATTGAGTCCACGTACGAGCATGCATACGACTACGATGTCGAATGCATCGAGTACGCTGAGGCTCTAGTGGAGGCCGAGACCCTCATCGTCAATCTCGACCGACTTGGTAGCGATGCGCCTGACTCCAAGCGTCATGCCGGGACTTTCGAGCCCACGGAGGCCATCAAGCTCGTCTCGGTCGACTCCACCTGCTCCAACGACTAGGCGCTGAGGATCAGCGCCACCCTCGATAGCAAATAGGAAGCCGTGCTCATCGACTTTCTCCGTACGAATGCCGATGTATTCACGTGGAGTCCCTCAAACATGCCGGGCATATCGAGGGAGGTCGCCGAGCATGCCTTGGACATCCATGCTGGCTCCAGACCAGTGAAGCAGCGCCTACACCGATTCGATGAGGAAAAGCACAGGGCCATCGGCGAGGAGGTGCAGAAGCTCTTGGCGGCCGGATTCATCAAGGAAGTGTCCCATCCATAGTGGTTTGCTAATCCTGTATTAGTTAAGAAGAAAAATGGGAAGTGGAGGATGTGTGTAGATACACCGGTTTGAATAAAGCGTGTCCAAAAGTTCCATTCCTATTACCTCGAATTGACCAAATCATCGACTCCACCGTGGGATGCGAAACCCTATCTTTCCTTGATGCGTATTCCTGTTACCATCAAATCAAGATGAAAGAATCCGACCAGCTCGTGACTTCTTTCATCATCCCATTCAGCATGTACTGCTATGTGACTATGCCGTTCGGCCTCAGAAACATAGGGGCCACGTACCAGCGGTGCATGACCCAGGTCTTCGGCGAGCACATCGGGTGAACTGTAGAGGCCTACGTGGATGACATCGTGGTCAAGTCCAAGAAGGCCGACGATCTCGTTGAAGACTTGGAAATAGCCTTCAAATGCCTCAGGGAGAAGGGCATCAAGCTCAACCCCGAGAAGTGTGTCTTCGGGGTCCCCCGAGGCATGCTCTTGGGATTCATAGTCTTGAAGCGCGGCATCGAGGCCAACCTAGAGAAGGTCTCGGCCGTGACCAATATGGGACCAATCCGAGACCTCAAGGGAGTGCAGAGGGTTATGGGATGCCTTGCGGCCCTGAGCCGCTTCATCTCGTGCCTTGGCGAAAAAGGCCTGCCTCTGTACCGCCTCTTGAGAAAATCCGAACGCTTTTCTTGGACCCCCGAGGCCGAAGAAGCCCTCGCCAAGCTCAAGGCACTGCTCACCAATCCTCCCATCTTGGTGCCACCGACCAAGGGCGAGGCCCTCTTACTCTATGTCGCCGCAAGGACCCAAGTGGTCAGCGCGGCCGTAGTGGCCGATAGGTAGGAAGAGGGGCATGGCCTACCCGTCCAATGACCTATTTACTTCATCAGCGAGGTGCTCTCCGAGACTAAGGCACGCTACCCCCACATCCAGAAACTAATCTATGCTGTAGTCTTGGCTCGATGCAAGCTGTGTCACTACTTCGAGTCCCACCCGATGACTGTAACAGAACCGACCAATTATACGAAATTAAGTAAGAAAATCACCCGCCAGAGCAGATGATTTAGCAAACTTAAGCCCATATAACCCGGTAGTCCGTGAAATCACGAAGGATTTCAAACCAACTCACATACCAGCCAAGATCGTAATAAGTTTAGCGGTCACCATCACATATTACATAAAAGTTCGCACCACCGGTACATCAGAGTTTAAACATAGTTATTACAAAACGAGTTCAAATAGAAGTAGCGGAAGCCATTTGTTCAAAACCACACACACCCACACGGAGTTCAAATATAGTGCCAGCTAATGATCATCTCCAACAAAAGCAGTAGGCGAGACGTAAGGAGTGACCATGCCCATGGTCCTAAGCATCACCCATCGTAGGATAAAGGCAGTTGATACAGTAGCCGTAATACATCTGTCCATCTACAACAAGTGGGAATAAAACCCTGAGTACGAGAAGGTACTCAGCTAGACTTACCCGACATAACCGAAAATAAAGTGACACCAAGGATTATGAAGGGCTTTATAGTAGGGTAGCTGACTCATTTGCAAAAAGAGGCATTTTTAGTATTTCAAGAACCTTTCCAAAAGTATTATTGTCAAGTTAATTATTATTAACCTGTCGACTACATTTGCACCTATACTAGAGCAAGCATGTGATTAAGCAAATAATGATAACCAATGATCATTAACAACTTCCATAATGTCATATTCATTATAACTGTCCAAGTGTTCCATCAACATTACTACGATGAAGTAACTCAAGTCAAGTGTTCACTATCCAGTGAACGATGGCGATTCGAATCGATTATTAACCAGCTGGTAATTTATTCCTTACACAAACCTCACTCACCCGCTAAAGTGAGGTATCGGTCACCGAGTCACTATCCAGGAAAAATCTCAAGTTTGCCAGGAACCACATGTACCCGGGGGTCGACTGATCGCCTTTCGGTCTTATCATCGCGCCCCCGTGTCCTACCACACCTGCTCCGGTACAGTGCGCTGTGGGCAATCTACTTGGCCCGAATAATCTCCCAGCTTCACGGTCGAAAGGTACTTTATTTGGCTAGCTAAATGTAAGGCATGCGTTCAACATGACCTGAGGCTCAACAACGGTCGGTCCTTAATCGACACAGACGGAAAGCACTATAGTCCAGAACTCTATAAGTCTCCGTCCGGTCTCAACTTCAAATTAACACTTAGTTATACCATGACTACATAGTTATCTAAGCAGATCCAGGTAACCACCTATAGCTCGCAGGTGACAGGAAATCACCCGACTTCTACTGATCTAAGCCAGCTAAGCATTGACTCGACTGCGGATACCAGGGTAACAAGGATATAGTATAACAAAGGTAAACAAGGTATAATGCAGCAATGGTTGCAAACAACTCCTAAACGTAATGCATCAATTAAAATAAAGCATTAATTAATAATCACAAACCGAGGAGAAAAATGCTCCGGGGCTTGCCTCTCTCGAAGGAGCTTGGGCGGTGATCGGGGCACTCCGGAAGTTCCTTAACATCCTCCTCGTCTGCTTCGGTCACTTCTTACGGCTGCACCTCGAGCTGCTCCTCGGGCTCCTCGGGTATGATGACTGAGCTCTCGATTTGCGATCCTATATGATGCAGGTGCGTAAGTGCTTATGCAAAAGGTGCATCAGATAAAATGAACACAATGAATATGCTTGCATGCAAGGTAGTCACATCATCCAAGAACATGTACTACAAGCACATGTCATCTATTGCATTCTCTTCTACTACTAATATGCTAAGTCAACACATCTCATTAAATGCTTCAAAGATACACCAAAGCTTCACTAATTTCTTAATCATGCATAAAGCAACATTTGATTAAACCCTAATTAATAATAGGTTTGAATAGCAACATCTATTTTTATAGCATAGAAAAATTTTAGAAAATTACCATAGCATAGTACTACCCTAAGTAGTCTACCATCAAATTTTTATGGCATTTGAATAATTGGATTAGCCTACACAAAAATGACAAACTATGGCATAATTATGATCATGAAAATACTTTGTACTATGAAAAGTGTCAAACAATAGATGTAATATTTTTCCTATGTTCTACACAGTAAATAATCACTGCTCAAAAATTATCACATGCATGTTTTATACAAATTTTGCTCTCTAGCAAAAATAACAAAAATCAGTCATTAAAGGCACTTGAACTACACCTCATAATTTTTCTACAGGACATGCATGGCATATATTTTTTCTAGAAAGTACATTACACAAGAAGAGTAACAAGCTTGGAATCATATTTTTCTGATACATATAGGATTTACTAAACATTTTACAAGATATTAGCAATATCAAGAATTAAATAAAGCTCTTCATTAAAGTATCTCAAAAATGACATGCAATATTTTTATCATGTAGATCTGGTGACAAGGAACACAACAAAATTTATTTCAACAAATTTGGAGCCATTTTGAGCAAGTTATAAATTCCCAAAGCATTTAAGTAGAAATCAGAAAATCATTTCTGAAACCCTTTTAAAAATCAGCCGACGAAAACGCTGAGTGCACCCGGTGCTGTGCACCCAGAGATGCTGATAGGCGAGACCCGTGGTTAATCCGGGCCCACGCGTCAGCCGGAGCCGAGCAGGGCCATCGCTGACCGGCCGGCTTTCGCTGCAGGTGAGCTCGCTGGCGGTGAGGTCACCACCAGGGGGCTCTTCCGCAACGAGGCGGACCCGATGAGCCAAGAATGGTGAAAGCTCTAGTTTGGTTTTAGTGAATTGATGAAACCCTAAGTGCTAACCTAGTTCATCAAGTGATCATGAGATAGGTAGCACACTTCAAGTAGAGAAGCAAATGAAGATCATAACATAACAATGGTGATAGCATAGAGATGATCAAGGGCTTAAACTTGAAGAGAAGAAAGAGAAAAACAAAAAGCTTAAGGTAAAGGTATAACTTGTAGGAGCTATTTTGTTTTGGTGATCAAGACACTTAGAGAGTGTGATCACATTTAGGTTTGATAGCCATACTATTAAGAGGGGTGAAACTCGTATCGGAATGCGGTTATCAAAGTGCCACTAGATGCTCTAACTCATTGCATATGCATTTAGGATCTAGTGGAGTGCTAACACCCTTGATAATATTTGTGAAAATATGCTAACACATGTGCACAAGGTGTTTGCAGGGTTCGGCGCTTTCAGGAAAATGAAATGCCTATTTTCTATTACGCCGGATGCAAATTCTTGGTGGTTGGCACATTGGAGCAAGGGTGGAGAAGATAGAAGTGAGAACAGAGCTGATGCCAGCGTCAGTCCAGTGACCGAACGCTGAATCCAGAAGCACCGGACACTGACTGCCTACGTCCGGTCGCATTGACTGTCGGTACAGTGGCTAGGGTTTACCACCGGACGCTAGGCTGTGTCCGGTCGAGGTGGACCGGACGCGTCCGGTCGAGGAAAACCAGGTTTCGACCCTTACTGTACTCGACCGGACGCTGAGGTTCCAGCGTTTGGTCAGTTTTAACCAGAGAGTCCGGTCAGCGTCATAGCCGTTGGAATCTGACGAACAGTGTTTGAAGGCGATGACACATGGCGTCCATCTGTGGACCGGACGCTGAGTCCAGGGTCCGGTCAAGTGGACCGGAGCATCCGGTCAGAGCGCAGAGTACCCTGTGAAGGGGTACAATGGCTCTATTTCATGGGGGCTTCTATTTAAGCCCCATGGTTGGCTGTGGCTCATATCTTTGGCCATTTTCATTGACATAGCAACCTTGTAAGCCTAGCCAAAGTCCTCCCACTCATTTACATCATTGATTCATCATCATAGTGAGATTGGGAGTGATCCAAGTGTATTGCTTGAGTGATTGCATCTAGAGGCACTTGGTGTTTGTGTTTCGCTGTGGATTTCGCTTGTTACTCTTGGTAGTTGCCGCCACCTAGACGGCTTGGAGCAGCGAGGATCGTCGAGCGGAGGTGGTGATTGTCTCCAACTCCGATCGTGGTGATTGTGAGGGGTTCTTGACCTTTCCCCGGCGGAGCGCCAAAAGGTACTCTAGTGGATTGCTCGTGGCTTATGTGATCCTCATCTTGTGTTGGTTGTGTGGCACCCTATTGAGGGTTTGGCGTATGAAGCCAATTAGCGCGTGAACCTCCAAGTGAGTGAATCGCCACAATAAGGACTAGCTTGCCGGCAAGCAAGTGAACCTCGATAAAAATCATTGTGTTCATCATTGATTCCGAGGTGATTGGTCATCATTGTTATTCATCTTCGTGATTGATTGGTTCATTCATCTACACGGCGGTATAACCCTCTTGATCACTCTCTTTACTTTACCGCAAACTAGTTGACAAGCTCTTTAGTGTAGCTAGTTGTGAGAGCTTGCATGCTTGGTTGGTGTGGCTCTTTAGTTAGCTTTTGAGAGCACACTAACATAGGGTAGTGTCATTGCTCTTGTGTGAATTGACACTATCTAAACTAAAATTGTGATTGGTGGCTTGCATTTTGAGTAGGCTAGCGCAACACTCGCTTTGCCTCATAATTGTTTAACCATTTGGTTAAGTGTTGTTGTAGAAATTTTTATTAGGCTATTCACCCCCCTCTAGCCATTAGGACCTTTCAAATGGGCACTAGAGGAGCTCGGAAGGGAGCTCGACGGCACGCATGGCGGAGCGGTGGCGCGGCTCGTCGGTGGTACGCCGACTCCGGCCATGGTAGGGTGCGGGGAGATGCGCATGAGGTTCGCGAGGGCAAGGCGGTGCTAACGCACGCAAAAATAGAAAAGAGAAAGGGAGCGAGAAGGGGAGGTCCACGGAAGCGGAGCTCTCCGGTGAGCTTGGCCGTGCTCCGGCGAGCAATAGCGGCTGGCTCGAGCCTTACCACGTCGAACGGGCATGAGCACAAGTTGCGTGAGGTGGAGACGGAGCTGCTGGTGAGATGGAGATGGCTCAGGCAAACTAGAGCAGTTGGAACGGCCAACTCCGGCGAGCGGCTGGTGCGGGCGGTGGCGGAGGCGAGCGCTGCGGCTGCTGCTGGCGCTGGCAGAGGTGAGAGAGCGAAGTGGAGGAGTGAGGAGGAGCACAGCGTGGTCGGGCCGGTGAAGGCACGATAGGAGGGGCGCGGGGCAGGCCGGGGCTGCCGCGCGGCGTGCTCGCCGGCGCATGGCGGCCACGCGGCGTGCGCGCCCTGTCGCGGTCGGGACTCCGACGCGGGCGAACAGGTGCGGCGCGCGGGAGCAGGGGCACGGCGCGGAGGTAGGCCGGGCCGGCTTGCGCAGCTGGGCCGAAGGCGAGGCGCAAGGCCCATTTAAGTAAAAATGTTCTTTTTCAAATTATTTTCAATTCCTTTTTCATTCAAACGAATTTTTGAACCATTTCAAAGCAGTTTCAAAAGTTGGTGTAAAAATGAAAGTTGTTCCATTTTTCAAGATCTAAATTTTGCTTTTATGACCAAAGTCCAATTCCAAATAGATTTTGAATTACAAAATAAAAATCAATATTAACTCAAAACCCTAATTTGAAGAATTATTTTTAAAGGCAAAATTTGATAAAAATATAAATATGAACTTCGCTCCAAATTGTATCCTAAATATTTATAAGCTATATTAGTGATAAAAACAAGAAATCATGGCATCCAAACATGGGCATGGCATTTCACGTTGTTTTAAACATAATGAATTTCAATCAACTTAAGCACCACATGAAATGATACTTCATTTCTTTCGAAATGAAATGCATGAATGATGCTTATGCATGAGGTAATGATGATTATGCTCATGGGATGAAATGGTAATGCATGCTTAACACCGAGGTGTTACAGTGGCCGTGGTGTCGTCTTTTCCTCTGGGAGAGATAATCTAGAACTCGGAGGCCTCGGGTAGGATAGCCAAGTGGGCCGTCGAACTCATGAGGGAAGCCCTGTCTTTTGCGCCTCGAAAAGCAATTAAATCCCAGGTATTAGCCAATTTTGTGGCTGAGTGGACCGACACTCAACTGCCACCTGCTCAAGTCCAGGCAGAATGCTGGACCATGTACTTTGACGGGTCCCTGATGAAGACCGGGGCAGGCACGGGTCTGCTCTTCATCGCACCCCTCGGAGTGCACATGCGCTACATGATTTGGCTCC
Organism: Miscanthus floridulus; assembly: GCF_019320115.1. NCBI lineage: Eukaryota > Viridiplantae > Streptophyta > Magnoliopsida > Poales > Poaceae > Miscanthus > Miscanthus floridulus. Next base: position 121,674,258 of record NC_089584.1, read on the forward strand.
ACTTCGCCGCCTCCAACAACGCAGCCGAATATGAAGCCCTCATCAACGACTTGCAGATCGCCATCGAACTTGGAGTACAACGTCTTGACATACGGGGCGATTCATAGCTCGTCGTCGATCAAGTTATGAAGGAGTTGAACTGTCATGACCCCAAAATGGAGGCGCACTGCAAGTTGGTACGTCACCTAGAAGACAAGTTTGACGGTCTCGAACTCAATCACATTGCGTGAAAATTCAACGAGGCCGCGAACAAACTAGCAAAGATGGCGTCGGCACGGGCCTCGGTCCCCCCGAACATCTTCGCCAGAGACCTCCACAAGCCTTCCATTGACTACACCTTGGCGACAAAAGAGGGCCCACCGGTCGAGCCCACCATAGGGCCCAAGGCCCCCTCTGTCACTGAGACCCCTGCAGCTGAGCTCGAGGCCATGAAAATCAGCGCGGAGCCTCCTAAGGCCAACTAGGGCATGGACTGGCGGGTCTCGTTCCTTGATTGCCTCGTTTGAGGAGAGCTTCCCGCAGATAGGACCAAAGCTAGATGGCTCGCACGACGAGCCAAAACTTACGTCCTCAGCAACGGTGAGTTGTACAAGCGAAGCCCATCTGGCGTCCTTCAATGGTGCATCACCACCGAGGCAGGCCAAGCCCTACTTTGGGACTTGCACACGGGGGCCTGCGGGCACCATGCAGCGCCTTGGACACTCATCGAAAACGCCTTCCACCAAGGGTTCTACTGGCCAACGGCGGTTGCTGACGCCACCAAGCTGGTACGCTCCTACGATGGATGCCAGTACTATGCACGGCAGATGCACCTCCTGGCCCAAGCCCTCCAAACCATCCCCATTACATGGCCATTCTCCATGTGGGGGCTAGACATGGTTGAGCCTCTGCAGAAGGCCCCCGGGGGCTATACCCATTTGCTGGTAGCAATCAATAAGTTCTCCAAGTGGATCGAGGCTCGTCCGATCACTCAAATCAAATCCGAGCAAGCGGTGCTGTTCTTCACCGATATCATCCACAGGTTCGGGGTTCCAAACACCATCATCATTGACAATGGGACACAGTTCACCAGCCACAAGTTCCTGATGTTCTATGATGACCACCACATCCGCATGGCCTGGTCGGCCGTAGGACACCCTAGGACAAATGTCCAAGTAGAACGTGCCAACAACATGATCCTACAAGGCCTCAAGCCAAGAATATACAACTGGTTAAAGAAATTTGGCAAGAAATGGCTTGCCGAACTCCCATCGGTCATCTGGAGCCTGAGGAACACTCCGAGCCGAGCCACGGGGTTCACACCGTTCTTCCTGGTCTATGGAGCCGAGGCCATCCTCCCCACTAACTTGGAGTATGGTTCCCCGAGGCTTCAGGCCTACAACGAGCAGAGCAACCGTACTACTCGTGAGGACACCCTCGACCAACTGGAGGAAGCCCGAGGCGTTGTGTTGCTACACTCAGCCAAGTACCAGCAAGCCCTACGACGCTATCAAGCCCAGTGCGTTCGAAGCCGAGACCTAAAGGTGGGCGACCTGGTGCTGAGACTAAAGCAGAGCAATAAGGGCCGCCACAAGCTGACCCCACCATGGAAAGGGCCATACATCATCACCCAAGTGCTAAAGCCTAGGACCTACAAGCTAGCCAACGAGAAGGGCGAAATCCTCACCAACGCTTGGAACATAGAACAGCTACGTCGCTTCTACCCTTAAATTTCTAAGCATTGTTTACATTATTTCTTGAAATACAATAAAGAAACGTTCTTTAGTTGTTCTAATTTCTCGAGAAACCCCCCGAGCCCATCATGGGGCTCAGCGTTACGATAACACTATAAGGGAGACTCGGCTCCACCTCTGCAGAGGTGCCCACTGTGGGGCTCGAACAAGACTTGGCTCTGCCTTTGCAGAACCGAGCCTCCCTTGGGGGCTAGAAGGGGGGACCCCCCCCTAAGTCCCAGACACTGTTTCTTTATCGTTTTTTGAAAAAAAATTCTACGCCAAACTCTCTCACGTACTCTAGCAAATTGATTGTAAAAAACCTAAGGACCGAAAGCCTGTCTGAGGGGCAAAAGGCCGGCTGAGCCACGAGATGGCCTACGCCTCTGGGCTATGGCAACTCCCTCACTACCTTTTGCCCGAGGGGCAGCTTAGGCTCTGAGGAAGTTTTTTGCAAGAGATATGTTCAAAGATGAGACAGAGGATAGAGGCTCGGAAATACAATAAAAAACGATTAAAAAATCATATACGCATAAGTACTTTAAAAAGGCCTCGATGGCCACAAGCGTTATGATACAATAATGAAAGTCCTAATCTATTTACATGGCCCCTTTGGCCCAGGTCAAGGCTCAGAGTCGCCTGCGTCGGCGGTCGGCGTAGGAGGAACCACCTCCTCTTCGAACAGCTTGGCCTACGCCGTGCCAGGGGCCTCAGCCACCTCCACCAGCTTCATGACCTCCTCCTCGGCCTTCTCGTCATCCTTAGCCACGATGTAACCATCGTTGATGGCCTCAAGGTCGATGCTGGCATAGTGATGCCTGTGTGCAGCGCCCCTCGGATCCGCTTGTGAACTCGGCCACTCAATGTGATTAAGTGGCTCCCGAGGGAGCTGCCCGACTCGACCCCTTTGACCTCCAGGGCCTCACAGGCAGTATGGGCGGCACTCTGCAGCACGTTGTGCTCCCAGATCTCAACCTCGAGCAATGCCTGCACTGCGATAGAGGCCTCGGCTGCCCGGGTGACCTCCTTCTCTAACTCTGCGCCAAGACAGGCGGAATGGGGTCAAGCAGGAAAGAAAAACAAGCCAAACAGGGGCGTACGCCTATGAGACTCACCCTCGGCTTTCTCCCTCCAGTTTTTGACCTCGACCCAAGAGGCCTCGGCTGCCCTAGAAGCCTCCCTCTCCAACTCTACATCACATCGTGGAGTTAGAGGTCTAACGCAAGAAAAACAAATAGAACAAGAGGCACGGCTCAATAGGACTCACCCTCAGCCTTTTCCTTCTAGGCTAAGGCCTCGACCTGGGAGGCCTCGACCACCTAGAGAGCCTCTGCCAGGGCACCTTTCATCAGTAGGTGTGCGCCCTGCTCCGCCCCCAGCTACCTGGCGATGGCCTTGGCAGAGACCTCCAATTGTTCAGCCCGGGACCTAAAGGCGCCCCGCTCATCGGCCACCCGGGTCAGCTCCTCCTCCAGCTCCTTGATCCATGCCACTAAAGGGACGGCCTGCTCCTGAGCCATGGCCACCTCAGCCTTCATATCAGCACAGCAAAGGCGAAGGTCCTCCACCTCCACGCTCTGCGTTGATAGAAGCTCGTTGGCATGGGCGAGCAAGTCGTACCACCGGAGCTGGTCCTAGATGTCCCTCTCCTGCCGGAGGAACATCGACTTCCCGAGGGACCGGGCCTTGAGCTCCTGGATAGGCAGAACAGAGGTCAAGCACTGCGAGAAAACTCAGAAAAAGATGACACAGCACCGGGAAAGAAAGCGTGCACCTGGGCAACGCCGGGCAGATCATTAGCCACGATGGACGGCGCTGTCCGTAGCGACCGCTCCACCAGTTGGTGGAATTGCTCGAAGGAGCCCCAGCGCCGCCCCTTGGCCACATCCTCAAGGGCAAATAGAGGCTCCCCCTCAGGGTTGTCCCGGCTCTGCCACAAGACACGTGGGTGATCCTACCCGTGGGGCTCGGGTTTTACCTGCACGAGGGCCGAGCTTCCCTCACCAGAAGTTGGAGCTGGCTGCTCCGCGGTGCTGGCTGCCTCAGTATCCACCACCTCCTTCCCTCGAGAAGTATCGTCGGAGGAGATTGAATGAACCTCCACCTCTCAGGTGCTCCCCTGTGAAAGTAGCGGGTCTTGGACCGGGGGCATTACCGAGGCATGCCCCGTCTCCATCTCCGCATCCTAGGCCGCCGGCTCCGCCGTGCCCAAGCCGGCCTCTGCTGCCTTAGCCTCGGTGATCTCGGGAGCTCCAGCCTCCGCCACCTCAGCCTTGGTGGTCCTAAGAGCCCCAACGTCTGCCACCTCAGCCTCAGAGGTCCTAGAGGCCTCGACCTCGCCCTCGGTGGCCTCAGCGATTGGAGGTGCCTCGGCTTCACCTAGTTCAAGGGCCTCGGCCTCTTGGGGCGTAGGCGCCCCCTCCCTCGCCTGCTTCATGGCCGCCTTAGTAACCTCTCCTTGGGCGATCGGCTCCTTTGGGTCAACCCTGGCCGATGCCGTGCCACGCTGTATGGCGGCCTACGCCTCCACCACCCATCGAGCGGTGGAGCTGGCGCCCACCTTGAGCGCCTTGCATGGCGCCATGGCGGGCGCTTCTGCCTAACGCTTCTGGCTGAAAACAAAGCACTCATGAGGTTTGCATACGACCAAAGAACGAGTAGAAGATGCTGCAAACTCCACTAACAAAACACTTGCCTCGAGCGGGGACACAATAGCTTCCACACTGCGTCCCTCGTCCTCTACAACGGCGGTGGCGGCGGCGGTGGCACGGCCCCCGTGTCCGTTGGTGCCGGCCGGCCCTCGCCGGACCCTAGCGCCTCCTCGGCCCTCTGTGGAGATGATTGGGCCGTGCCCACCGTCACCTGCTCCACCTCCGCTGTCAAGCCCATCAGGCTGACGGCACGCTTCCCCAACACCCGTGCCTTGGGCATGTCGGCCTCAGCCTTGGGGTGGGCGATCGCCAGCCCTGAGGTGTCCTCTCCTCCTCCTCCTAGAAAAGCCAGGCCGCTCACCGATGCCCCAGGCATAGTCCCCCTGACATCAAGGAGATGGTCCAAAGGACCCCACCCCACCTCACTCTCATCGTCTTTGCTCGAAGAATCCATCGACGATGGTGATGGAGATGGCTCCACCGAGAGATCGCCGTGCCTCTGCTGCTGGCGATGTTTCTCTAGCTCATCGTGCTCGAGGTTCTTCCTCTTGCACCTTGCCTCCTCGGCGTCCTTCTGCTCCTTATATGCTTCGGCATGTGCCCTGTTCGCCGCTCGCTGCTCTACGTCCTCGGGAACGGGCGGCGGGGAGGCTCACACATCCCTCATCCCCTACGGGAATGGTAAACACAAGTAAGGGAACAGATTGAAAATGCAAGGAGTGAGGAGGCCTCGAGGGCCGCAATGGTGCATGACTTACTAGAGAGATGTACCCCTATGACGGGCACATCGGGAACGGGGTCAGCTCGCTGCTCCTCTACTGCCCCTCCACCATCTCTCTCACCCAACGCAGAACCTCCTCGTCAGAAAGGGTGACAGCGGACAACTGGATGCCGTCGATTGGCTCAACCGGCGTCATCTCAAACAGGCGTTGCCGCTGAGCCATTAGCGGCAGCACCCTCCGGCGGTGGAACGCCGCCACAACCACGACTGCCGTAAGGCCACAGCTATGCAGCCTCTCTAGCGCCTTCAGGAGCAGGTGCAGCTTGGGCTGATCAACCACTGGGACGCCGTACCTCCACCTCTCCGGCTGGCTCTCCACAACCCGCCCGGTATAGGGGGGAAGCCCACCGTCATCGTTGCGGAGGTAGAACCAGCTATTGTACCAGCGGTGGTTGGATGACGCAAGCTAGGCTAGGATGTAGAAGGGCTGCCTGTCTTGGCAGACTTGGAGAGTGCAGCCGCCGGCCCTCAATGCCTTCCATGTGCCCGTCATGCTTGTCGGCTTGGTGTTGAGCCCCACCCAAAAGAAGTGGAGCCACAGCTCCTAGTGGGGGGCGATGCCCAGGTATCCCTCGTAGACGGCGATGAAGATGGCCGCCTGCACGATGGAGTTGGGGTTGAAGTTGTGGAGCTCCACGTCGTAGTAATATGGGAGCGCCTGCATGAATCAGTCCACCGGTAGGCCGAGACCGTGCTCGTGGAAGGCCACAAAGCTCACGATGTAGCCGTCGTGTGGCCTCAGCTCCGGCTCGCCCCCTAGAGCAATCCACTCTGGTATGTTGGGGTCGATAACCGGGTAGAGGAGGCCGTCATTGACGAGCGACTGCAGCATCGCCGCAGACACGTCGGACGAACCCCAAGGATCTACCGGAATGACAACAGTGCCGCTGGCCATGAGTGCGGTGGAGAATGTGGCTACAGTGGTAAGGCGAGCTCTCGCTATCCCTCTCTCTCTCTCTCCTTTCCTCCCCCTTCTTCCTTCTTCTCCCCGGCGCTCTCTGTTCTTAGCAACCGCTCGAGGGCAGAAAGGGTGAACGCAGGTAGGCAAGGTAAGGAGGGGCGGGGCGAGACTCGTCACGTATTTATAAGGGAGGGAAGGGGGTGAAATGGATGGGCGATGAAACCAAGGAAGTTTCCCTTAGATCTAGCGCAATTAATCCAGATCTGACTAAACCGCCCACGCGTCCGCCTCTTCCTTATTAATCGCGCGCACGGTAACGTCCCATCCATAGATGTCACGTCGCATCCGACCATAGCAATGACAGACACTGTTTTGTCTCCCCAAGGAACCACCTCAAAAGGTGCACCCGCCGTTGTTAGTCGACGGGAGGGGAATATCCCCCACCCGATTCCTTTCAGACTAAGGAACTAGGCACCGAGCCCGTTACGGTCCAGGTGTTCGAAGGCTGGGCCCCCGAGGGTCTCGACAACCGCCCCAGGACAAACAGAGTCAGGGATGACTATGAGCGAGCCCATACATGGCCGAGGCCGAAGCAAGCAATTGCTTGGGATGCCTTAAGTCGTGTCCGAGACCGACAGGGAGGTCTCTGAATGGGATCCCACCGTAGGGAGGCACCGAGACCCCGAGGCCAATCGAATGGCCCTAGGACACACTAGAGAAGCCCTCTGGTACTTTTGGAGCGCGTCTCTGGACCACTAGCCAACCCCTATCGAATGGGGCATGGGCCTCCACTTGGACTTACCCAATAACAGCTCACCAGAGGTGTCACTGCTCGCGCCCACCGAGGGTAGCCTGGCATACTCCACCCTCCTTCCAAACGAAAAGGATGCACGAGGGCCACACAAAAAAGACAGGGAAACTCCTGATCACCCTCTTGCTCTAAGCAGAGGCTTGGGGGCTCTTCCTGCAACCAAGCCGAGGCCCGGCAACCCAAACTCGCACTCGGGGGCTCGGCAAACGCGATAAAAGGCATCGAGCCTATTACGGTCTAGGGGATCGAAGGCTGGGCCCTCGAAGGTCTCGACAGCCACCATAGGACAAACAGAGTCAGGGATGACTATGGGTGAGCCCGTACATGGCCGAGGCCTAAGCAATCATTTGCTTGGGATGCCCTAAGTCGTGTCCGAGACCGATAGGGAGGTCTCTGAATGGGATCCCACCGTAGGGAGGCACCGAGCCCCCGGGGCCAATCAAATGGCCCTAGGACCCACTAGAGAAGCCTTCTGGTACTTTTAGAGCACGTCTCTAGACCACTAGCCAAACCCTATCGAACAGGGCATAGGCCTCCACTTGGACTTACCCGATAACAACTCACCGGAGGTGTCATTGCTCGCGCCCACCGAGGGTAGCCTGGCATACTCTACCCCTCCTTCCGAACAAAAAGGATGCGTGAGGGCCACACAAAAAAGACAGGGAAGCTCATGATCGCCCTCTTGCTCTGAGCAGAGGCTCGAGGGCTCTTCCTGCAACCAAGCCGAGACCCAGCGGCTCAAAATCGCACTTGTGGGCTCGGTAAACGGGATAAAACCCCTTGCTCAACGTGAGAAAAGCCCCTAGAGGAATAAACCCACTCCTCCAGGGCCTCAGGGGCTACACCCGGTGGGTGCGCTCGTGCGCACCCACCGAGGCCTCGAGTACGAAACACCATCCCACCAGAAGCTGCCGCGAGCCGAGTCTCGTCAAAACCTTAGGGAGAGCGCTCACAGTCTCCCCGAGGCTCGGGGGCTACTGTCGGGCACCATAAAAGGGGTTCCCTAAGCAAGAACCGAAAAAATCGCTTAGACCTTGTAAAAATCAAAGCTAAGAGACAACCACTAGCTAACCCCCACCTCATCTGAGGCTCGATTGGACCGCCCTACCCACCTCAAACAATATCTGGACTCACCCGAAGCGGGCTCGGCCCAAAATGAAACCATGAGGCCTCGAACGAGGTATCGATTCTCTGACTCGCTCGAGGCCCCGCACGTAAGGCCTTGGACGAGGTACCGATTCTCCAACTCGCCGAGGCCCCACACGTAAGGCCTCGGACGAGGTACCGATTCTCCGCCTCGCTCGAGGCCCCGCACGTAAGGCCTCGGATGAGGTACCGATTCTCTGCCTCGCTCGAGGCCCCACGCGTAAGGCCTCAAACGAGGTACCGATTCTCCGACTCGCCCGAGGCCCCGCCCGTAAGGCCTCGGACGAGGAGCCGATTCTCCGCCTCGCCCGAGGCTGGCTCGGCAACAACCCTGTCGCCTCTGCCTTGACCGATTTCTCTAATTGGACGTCATGTACAACTAACGCGTTCAACCACTCCCACGACGTCAGTCGAGCGGTGGCTCAATACAGCGGAGTGGCTGACGAGACGTGAGTCACATCGATGCCTGCCCTGTACTGTCTCTATGAGCTATAGACATGGCTTCTAGAACACAGACACACGAACATAGAGACACCCACAGACACACACTCACTTCCTCACCGTAAGAGATCAACATCTCAAGCAACCCATGCCTCTCCACGTAGAGACCTTGGACTAGCTCCCTCTCTCGCTCAGCTTGTAAGCCCCTACTACAAGCACCTCGGTGCAAGGAATACAAGATCGCTCTCTCAGACTGGACGTAGGGCACCTATTGCCTGAACCAGTATAAACCTTGTGTCTCTTTGCATCACCATCCGGGATAGGGGACACATAGTACACTTTCACTAGTCGGTTGAGGATCTGCCAGACCCAAAACACCGACACCCGTGTGACCACCGCATCCATTTCAAGCTGGCCACTGATCCTGTAGCCATACGTCCTTATAGGTACCCCTAGCTACAAAAGGATGAGCTGGAGGCGTAGTGTGAGGCTATCTGTAGCAGGGCATCATCTGGCCCAGTACTTCCCCATTTTTGGCGCCTATCCTTTTGGTCAAGAAACAAGACAAGACCTAGAGATTCTGCGTCGACTATAGGGCTCTCAACATAGCCACGGTGAAGGACAAGTTCCCCATCCCCGTGGTAGAGGAACTCCTGGACGAACTTCATGGCGCACGCTTCTTCACGGAGCACGACCTTCGCTCCGGGTATCACCAAGTCTGTATCCATCCGGAGGACGTGGCCAAGACGGCGTTCCGCATGCACCATGGCCACTTCGAATTCTTGGTCATGCCGTTCGGCCTCTCAAATGCACCATCGACGTTCCAGGCCCTGATGAACTTTGTCCTCAAGCCCTTCCTGCGCTGCTGCGTGCTCGTCTTCTTTGACGACATCCTAATCTACAGCACGTCTTGGACCGAGCACTTATAGCACCTCCACATCGTCTTCGATGTTCTGCGTGAGCATCAACTGCACCTTAAACGCTTCAAGTGCGCATTTGCCTCGTCGTCGGTCCAGTACCTTGGCCACATGATCTCGGCAGAGGGCGTCACGATGGATAGCTCTAAGGTGGACGCCATCCAGGCCTGGCCGTAGCCGTGCTCTGTCCGTGGCTTGCGTGGGTTCCTGGGCTTGGCCGGATACTATCGACGTTTTATTTAGAACTTCGGCTCCATCGTGGCTCCACTCACACAGTTGCTCAAGCGGGACGTGTTCCAGTGGTCCATGGCCGCAGAGGCGGTGTTCACGACCTTGAAGGCCGCCCTGTTCGGCGCTCCTGTCCTGCATCTCCCCGACTTCAGCAAAGAGTTCGTGATGGACTGCGATGCATCCGGGTCAGGCTTCGGTGCGGTACTCCACCAGGGCACGGGGCCACTCACCTTCTTTAGTCGACCGTTCGCGGCCCGACACCTCAAGGTGGCTGCATATGAGCGCGAGCTCATCGGCCTCGTTCAAGCGGTGCGACATTGGCGTCCCTATCTGTGGGGGCGCGTGTTCGTCGTCCGCACCGACCACTATGCCCTCAAATATATGCTGGATCAGCGGTTGTCAACCATTCCACAACACCAATGGATTAGCAAACTGTTTGGTTTTGATTTCAGGGTCGAGTACCACCCCGGGCGACTGAACAAGGTTGCCGACGCGCTGTCGCGCCGTGACGGTGACACGCCCCTTCCGATGGCCCTGTCCATGTCCTGTGACGGCGACACCTCTCTCCTGGCGACTATGTCTATGCCCATGTTCGCACTCTATGATGACCTGCGCTAGGAGCTCGCCCAGGACGCGGAGCTGCGGACACGTCGGGACGCCATCTCGGCAGGCAATCACGGCGGGGACTGGAGTGTCCATGACGGCCTCATCATCTACGATGGTCGTGTCTTCGTGCCTCCCACGTCGGCTATACTTCCCGACATCTTGCAGCTCGCCCACACCGCGGGCCACGAGGGCGTCCAGAAAACGCTGCAACGTCTCCACGCCACCTTCTACCTCGACCACGACCGCCGCACCATTAGCGACTTCATCCGCGCCTGCTCCACCTACCAGCGGAACAAAATAGAGGCCCTGCATCCCACGGGGCTTCTCCAGCCGCTACCGGTGCCGTCCTGCATATGGGCGGACATCGCGATGGACTTCGTTGAGGCACTGCCCAAGGTGCATGGCAAGAGCGTCCTTCTTACTATGGTGGACAGGTTCTCCAAGTTCGCCCACTTCATCCCGTTGGGGCACCTGTACACGGCAACGTCAGTGGCTCGCACGTTCTTCCATGAGATCGTCCGTCTACATGGGTTTCCTGACTCCATAGTCAGTGACCGCGATCCGGTGTTCACCGGTCACGTTTGGCGTGACTTGTTCTGCCGCGCTGGCGTCTAGTTGCGGCTGAGCACCGCCTTCCACCCCCCAAATGGATGGACAATCGGAGGCTGTCAACAAGACCATCGCCATGTACCTCCGATGCATCACCGACGATCGTCCGCGGGACTAGCTTGACTGGCTTCTGTGGGCGGAGTACTGCTACAACACCTCATTCCATTCGGTGCTCCGCACGATGCCGTTCAAAGTCGTCTATGGCAGGGACCCCCTAGAACTGCTGCCCTATGCGCCGGCCTCAGCTAACACGAACACCGTCGACGCTCTGCTCTCCAGCCGCGACGAGTTCCTGCAGGAGGTGCGCGCTCGCCTCCTCTAGGCACAGGAGTATGCTCGTCGCCACTACGACGCCCATCATCGACAATTGGAGTTCGCGGTGGGGGACTGGGTGCTCCTTCGCCTGCTGCACTGGCCCACCAAATCCCTGGTCCCCGGCCACCGCGGCAAATTGGCCCCCAAGTACGCGGGGCCCTACCAGGTGCTGGAACGCATCGGACCGGTGGCCTATCGCTTGCGTCTTCCGGACGGCGCCAGGATACATGACGTCTTCCATGTCGGCATCCTGAAGCCGTTCCGCGGCGCTCCGCCAGCTACCGTCCCTGCTCTACCTCCTCTCCAACATGGCAGGCCGCTACAATAGCCGGAACGGGTCCTACATGCCAGCCTTCGGCGCGGCGAGTGGCAGATCCTCGTCCAGTGGGCCAACATGCCGGCGTCAGAGGCAACTTGGGAATCTGTCGAGGCGTTCCGGGCAGCCTACCCCTCGTTCCAGCTCGAGGACGAGCTGTTTCCCGAGGGGGGGAGAGATGTTATGGTGGGCCAAATGTACCAGAGGAGGCAACGCACCACCAGTGGCTAGAATGCGGCTTCAGTTGGTTAGATCAGCTTCAGCTTGTTAGATCACAGGAGCTTTGCGTGGAGTTTGTTGGAAGTTTGTTAGCTGCATGTTTAGTTTGTTATTCCTAAATTAGTGGCATGCTTGTAATTCGCCTATAAGGCAGACCATTTGTTTAATGAAGAGTTAACCTGGGATTGAGACATTCCGTCTCCCTTGGGTGCCCAGCACTGTTCACCGTCTCCTCCTTGCCGCCCAGAATTCAGGCGCCGGCCACGGCGCCGCCTGTTCGCCGCCGAGGATTCAAGCCTCGGCCAGCAACCGTCCACTCTTACCCCCTACTCAGCCTAAGCCGTAACAGCACCTGCTGTTCATAAGGTTTGTCCAACCAGAGAGCCTATTGCACCTTCAAATGGGAGGAAGAAGCTAGATTTGCCTGTGCAGAAAAATATATTGACCAACTATTTCTGTATCCTCTCAACATATTGCAATTTTAGTCATGAATACGTCACATCAATCGTTTGCTTACTAATAGTAAACTCTTATCGACATATTATATAAAAAATCACAACAATATAAGTGCCTTGAGCTCAGTATCAAAGTTTGTGTTCTTAGACATGTCTTAGATCATTTAATAACAGCTTATATTTTCCCTCGGTATTTTAACAGGCGGGGCTGTTGACATAATCTGTAGTTTTTTTTAGTGGCATAATATTCACACCAACGTTGTGATTGGTTTCATTACTTTATTTGAATGACTTGTACACAATAATCAACTGCCTGTTGGATTACCCTTGACTTTTTCTAAGGCTTAGCATCCCTTGAGGCAAAATGGAAATTCAGGGCGCCTAAAGTAACACATAAGCAACCAATATTGAATGAATCTTTGCCTAGCCCTCAAACTCAAGGCTCTGGTACCCCTGATTCAGTTGAAGATACTAGGTTGCCAACAGATCACATCCAAGCTTCTCAATGTAGTTCTGAGCATTTAAGCTCTGAACCTCCTCAAAGTGGCCCAATCAGTGTTGGCTCTCAGTGTAGCTCTGAGCGTTTCAGCTGTGAGTACCCCCTCGATGATTCAGCCAATATTTCACCTCAATGCAGTTCACTTGATGGTGGTAGTGATCCTCCTTACAAGGATACAAGCATTAAAGACATAAAGGTATTTAGTACTTCCCATCACTTCATCATCTAGACATATCCAATGCTGTCCTGTTCATTAACTCATGTAGCAGCCACATTTCTATCGCCCTCAAAGCTTGTTTGTACCATTCAGGTTGAGGCTGACTATGGCAACGAAAATACAATACCTACAAGTCCTTGCTTAGCAGGTAATACATCTGATTTGCATAGTTGATTCATGATTCAATCTGCAAACCATGATCTGAATCATTTGGTTATACAAAATCAAAACAATCTTGTCATTGATTCTTAGCTTGTGTGTGTATTCTCTTTTTTCTAGGAAATTCGCCCTGGACATCAGAGCCATTTTTACTTCCCCATAACGTGGGACCATCTATACCAGTTCAACATCATACTGAAAGCATTGTGGCCTCTAAAAATAATGACATTACCGTAAGGAGTTCATACTTTAAAACGGTGAATAAGAGAATTTGCACAGATCAAGAAGACCAGTTAGATGATGACTATGATGTTGGTACTGGTAATCTTTCTGGAGATCAACTGAGGAAATCTGGCATGTTGAAGAGAGGAAAGCTTTCTGGCATCCAAAATTTCGAAGATGTATTTTTCTTCTTTTGAATCATCATATGACAACTAGCACCTCATATCACAGTATATAGCTGGTCCTAAATATGCTGTTTATGCAGGAAACTTTACAACCGATTCATTCTGGCGATAGTCCACCAGTCGTTGATGAAGGTAACTATCTACCTTTTCTTCTAGTTGATAAAGTCCAATAAGTTAGAGATGCAACCTTGGGGCATCATATCCTGTAACAGTCTTAGGTGCCTTCTTGATCTTCCAAGTAGTTCCTCCTGTATTGTGATATATTTTTTATGTATCAAACTATATAAGCCTTTCTTAATTCGTTTGTTTTGATCTAAGAAACTTCTGCAGGTCAAGATACAGATGACCCTGATGATACAAATATAAGAACTGAAAGAAGATTTGGATGCAATGTTTCCCATGTGAATACATACAGTGGAATTGCAGAAAAATCAATGGATAAGTTTGCTGCATTGGCATCATCTTTCAGATACCCAGGCCCCCGTGCCAGTGGCCTTCGTGCTCCTTTAAAGAATGTGAAGAATACACTTTCTATGAGGTATGCAGCTCTAGAACCTTTTTTGAGAGATTTAAAACTTCTAAGGAAATTAAGTATGATTGGAGACAGTACAATCTTGTTATGCATAAGTATTTATTTTTTATGCCATGCTTATTTCTGCTACAGATCTATTCTCAAAGCTCCAGAACAAGGCACATTCAGACGCACAGCAAAGAAAACAGGTCTAGGCCCCACTTCAAAAAGCAGATACACAAGTGATATGGAAAGTGTTGTCAGCCCCCCTGATATTAGCGCATTTGCTTATAGGCCTATGAAAACTGCTGCTTCTGATCAAGGCAAAACCACAGGTAAAGCTACAGACAGTACTGATGGTCCTGCTGATCTGGGAACGTTTGCATAGTGCATACACATCCGTGACACCTACTGTCTGCTATCCTGATCGGAGCAAATATGCAGGCACAGCTACGAAAATTGCAGACAGTCCTCCTGATCTGAGCACATTTGCATATAAACCTGTGAAAGCTGCAGTCAGACATTTGAATGGGAGCAGATTCAGAGAGACTGCACTGAAAGCAACTGGAGGGACTTCTAGGAGCCAATTCAAATAGAATCAGTGCCGCACATGTTGGCTCTCCTGATCTGACCTGAAATAGGCGAGGTCCAGCAGCAGCAAATGCTGTGGTGAAAAGAAAACACCCCCTGACGAGAGCATTTCCATTCCTCAGCAAAAGGAAGCATCGTTGAAGTAGTTGACATTCAGACCCTGGAGGACCGCGAGTGGCTGCAGAGGTTCCTTTGTTTCAGAGCCCCTCTGTAGCTGTTCATCAATGACTGAAGCTCTTCATTTCGAGCTCATCTTTTGTGCTGCTCGTCAGTTCGTGTCCAAACCACGTCTACTGCTCATATGCTTGCCCTGCAGCAGCAGCTCCTATTGTTTCATTGAAGAAAGCAATCTCATTTGCGACTGTATTGAACTGTAGTTAAGATACCTGTTGTATGTTCATCCTTGTAAGGGGGTGTTTGGTTTCTACAGAAAAATTTTAGTCCCTGTCCCATCGAATGTTTGGACACATGCATGAAGTATTAAATATAGACGAAAAAAATAACTAATTGCACAGATTGTGGCTAATTTGCGAGACGAATTTTTTAAACCTAATTAGTCCATGATTTGACAATGTGGTGCTACAGTAAATATGTGCTAATGGGTGATTAATTAGGCTTAATAAATTCGTCTCGTAAATTAGTCTCCATCTATGTAATTAGTTTTATAATTAACTCATATTTAGTTTTTCTAAATAACATTCGAACGTCCGATGTGACATGGACTAAAATTTAGTCATGGAACCAAACACCCCCTAAGTATGAGCATGATTTGGACGGCATCATTGATGTTTCTTGACCATTCCTGAAAGGTAAAAGTAAAAATCGAAAAAGAAAAAAAAAGTTTGTACGGTGTTGTCTTGTCCCTGGCCCTGTTCGCTTGGGCTTGTTTGGCTGATAAGTCATGGCTGAAAGTATTGTTGCTGATTTAGTGTGAGAGAAAAATACTATTCGTTAGCTGAAAAAGTACGGCTTATAAACCAATCAAGCCCAAGCGAACAAGGTGATAGTTTTGAGTCTACAATTTGTAAACCAGATGTCCGGATGGTGCATTGGTGCTACAGGAGATTTGCTGAGCAAGCAGTGCTATGGGTGATGGCTGCAGCTAGTGCCCTAGGAGAGGCGTTGGGTTAGTTACCATATATGGCTTTTTACATCTCAAAGGGCGACTGTGTTAAAAACTAACCCATGCTGTGGAGTCGGCTCGTAATCGGATCGTTTTCTATCTTAATATATTGACATGCAGCTCTCCTGTGTGTTTGAGAAAAAAAATCTACAATTTGTTTATTGTTGCATTCATTCTCAAGGTACAAGTGAACACTCCTTGAGCTCTCCAAACCGAAACAAAGCTAAATAAAAACGACGTGGCTAGCGCCCGGACGTTCGGATGGACGCGCGCATCTAGACCAGACGCCCACGCAGCCTGCATCCATCCGCCTCGATCCAACTCGCATGTGCACCTTACCCTCGAAGTTGCGCATGTCGCTCCTCGTGTTCAGATGGATGGCCGCGTAGCCCGCCCCTGCCTCGAATGCGCACCCTGCCCCCTTCTCCCCCCGCTGTGTCTCGCTCCTTTCCCCTGACTCCCTCCTCTCTCTCTCCGTGTGGGTGGGACCTGGGAGCCGTCCCCCACCTCACTGCGCCCCTGTCCGCCGGTCCCGAGCTTTGTCGCGCCTCATCCCCAGCACTCAACGTGCTCCATGAAACACTTGCAACATGAAACACTTGGATGCAACATACGTCGGACACAAATGAAACATTTGAACCATACTGTTGCAACATATGTTTGAAACAGATAAAACACTTGCAACATGTGTGTGAAATATATGCAACGTCCAGATAAAACACTTGCTGCAATATACGTCTGAAACAAATGAAACATTTTCCCTTTTTTTCAAAACGCTTGCAACATACTACTGAAAACACTTGCAAAAATATACAACATGTGCAACATCCCGATCTACTTTTGCAACATCCATATGTAACAATTGTAACATACCACTGAAAACACTTGAAACATAATTTGCAACATAGGGGAGGGAAAGGCCGGGGCCGGTCGATTCCGGTCGTCGAGTGGGATTCGACAGCGCACGAGCACTGGGCACACTCGTGGGTGCCCTTGGCTCAGCCGGTGAGGTGCCACGACACGTGCGCCCAAGCGGCCATGGCAGGGTTAGCGGCATGCCCGACGGTGATAGGCGACGGACAAACGGCAAGGGAGCGAGCAACGTAGGTGAGCGGCGCAGGGAGCGAGGGCGCGCGGCACGGCCGGCGATGGGGGGGGGAGGGGAGGGCGGGCACACTAGACCAACGAGCGCGCAGTGAGGGAAAAAGGGCGGACGGATGAGCGGCCACGTTGTTTCAGGGCCGAGCGGATAAACATGAGGAAGTGGGGATATATTTTTTTGTTTCTGAGAGAGATGAGACCTGCTCCCATGGAGCCGTGTCCGAACGGGAGTTACGGACATAAGCCCATGTTGGATCATTATCGAAATAAAAAGGCAAAGAGGAGAGATATACCATAAAATATTATTAGAAGAAACAATAACGAGGGCAAAAATTTCGGCTACAATTTGCAGCTGTGTTTCTTACCCATGGATTTGCTGGTCTTACACACGAATCTCAGCGCATCCAGCTGTACCCGCCCAGATTCTGCCGTCTTTCCCACTCCCGAATCCCAGGCTCCATGTCACCCAATTGTGCCACTGGTGCCCCTGCCTGGGGAGCTGACAGTAGACTTCTTAATTGATGAGGAAACCAGGCAATGGAAGGAGGAGCTGGTGCAAGCTTGTTTTAGGCCGGCTGATGCAGAACGCATCGTTAAAATGCCCTTGAGCCACAACCGAACTGAAGATGTTGCTTCATGACCATTTACCAAATCAGGCATATACACTGTCAAGTCAGCATACATTATGGCAAAAAGGGATGCAATTTTTCTGAAAGCTTCAGTGAAGGGTAAAGCGGAGAGGTCGGACCAATCAAAGTCAGCGATAGAGTGGAAGAAACTATGGAAAATTATAGCACCGCCTAAAATGAAAATAGTCTTATGGAGAGTAGCCCATGATTGTCTCCCGACAGGACAACAACTAAAAAATAGGAATATTCCAACCCAACATCTTTGTTGTCACTGTGGCAGAGAAGAATCAGTGAATCATGTTTTCTTGGAGTGTCATTATGTTGTTGAAATCTGGAAGGAATTGAAATTAAGATGTGGCTTCTCTAGGATGTACAAAGCACCGGTCCAGGCTACACAATGGATATTTGAAAGGTTAAACTCTTGTACAGATAGGGAGGCCACCATTCTCACAATATCCCTTTGGCATATTTGGGAGGCAAGAAATGCTGTGCGCAATGGAGAAAAGGAAATCCACCCTCATTGTGTGGCGGAGAAGATCATGGCATATGTGGAGATGGTCCTGAAGCTATGTTTTTTACCCATAATCCCAACAGGTGTGACTCAAGCGAACCTAAGAGATGGAGTCCACCGCCGGGAGGCTGGGTCATGTTTAATGTGGATGCTGCCGTGTTCAAGGAAACCAATAGAATGGGGTCTGGGTATTGTGGCCAGAGACCACAATGGCGATTTTATTGCGGCATGCAGGCAGGGTGTGGACAACATCGTTGATCCAGAAATGGCGGAAGCTGTGGCTTTTAGGCGGGCGATTAACTTCGCTCTCCAGTTGCCATTTAAACAGGTGATCATTGCCTCTGATTGTCTCTCCCTAATTTTGAAGCTTCGCCGGGTGGTCAAGGATCGATCCCATATTGCGATAATTATCCAAGACATTAAGGAGTCAGTTAGATCTTCGACTGATGTTGTTTTCTCTTTTACTCATGTGAGTAGATGTTGTAATGTGGTAGCTCATGTATTAGCAAAATCAGCCGATCAGACTAATGAGTCTATCTGGCACTATGTACCACCAGATTTCATTTGGCCAGCACTTTGTAATGATCGCTTAATGAAATGAATAGCTACCCATTACTCTCAAAAAAAAAAAAAAAATCCCAGGCTCCCAGCAGCTTCATGCCCTCATCTCTGCCGCTGTGTGACTGAGTACTGACTCACACGGCCATGACACGGCGCCGCCGGGGCAAGCGCGGGCGCACGAGCCCAGACCCGCCGACGAAGCGCCGCCGCGGAGGCGCGCCGGAGATAGAGTCAAACGACTCCCCTGAGCTCGTCCCGACTCCGGCGCCTGCTGCTCCCCAGCCGTCTTCGGTGATGGTCGCCGGGCTGCCGCCCGGCTGCGGCGTGCTGGAGCTCAAGTCACGGCTGGAGGCGTACGGCCCCATCGCGCGGGCCCGCGTCGACGCCTCAGCGGCCACCGGGTACGTCACCTTCCGGTCCGGTGCGGCCGCCGTGGCCGCCATTGCCGCGTCCCTCGACCCCGGTGGAGGCATCGCCATCGGATCCAAGAAGGTAATGAAGGCTAGGTTTCTTGATTGTGATGCAATGTTGTTCGATTAAATGGTAGTAGCGCAATTATTTTTCCTCGATTGTACACACTAGACAGCAGAAACCTGAATTGGGGTCGAAACACCACATTTTGAAGAAGAAAAGATTATTGCCAAGTTCATTGCCCCAGTTCATGTCAAGCACATCGGTAGTGTCATGTAGGAGTAGAAATTTGTTAAGTAATAAAACTTCAAAAGCTTCAGAAATATAATTATGCTTGGTGGGCTGAAGTATTTGCGTTATGGTTGCTCACAAGTCACATTTCCCATCTCAAAATCTATGACTAGTCGGTGTTCAATCCCAAATTCCCCAAACTATACACACGTTTACCTTGGGTAACATTTTTTTCCCTTCGATGCGATACAGGTTTTAGTCGTACAGGCCAGCGAGGCACCACATAACTCAAGAACCACAATAAGGGCTGCTGAACCCGCAGGGCGATCGTCACACGATGCAACGGTGAAGAACGTTACTGATAATTCAGCCATCCTGAGCTCCAAAGCAGCTTCTGGAGCGACTTACAAGGCGCGGGAAATAGTCGCCTATGATGATCTGTTCTAGATTTCTAGTGAGTGTGGGTAGTGAAGTAGCTTTCCAAGGGATAAACCAGCCTTGTCGTCTTTGTACAACCTATTAGGAACTTGAGGGCTGCTCACGTGAGCCTCTGTAATCTTAGGCTTCGTTCGGCTGGCTGGCTGGGCTGAGCCTGGCTGGCCAGCTCACTCACAGGAACACTGTTCACGTCCAGATAGAACGGTATTTTTCTCTCACAGCAATTAGCCGGAACAGTATTTTGGTTTATTTTTCAGTCCTGCCGAACAGGCCCTTAATTAATCTAGGCCACAATGTTGCGTTTACTCCTAGTGAGTAACTCTTTCCTCTCTTCTGTGTACGTAGTACCATTCATGAGGAGCTTTCGTGGAACCATGGAATTTCCATGTGTCTTTGTGGTACATGTTACCATGCAGAATTAAGATGCAACAAAAAGTGCCACCAAATTCTAAAGTTTTAGGCCCTATTTGGGAGGGCCAGCTCTAGCTCCTGCTAGAGTTTGGTAGAGTAGACGGAGGAGCTAGAACCGGTGAAGAATAAAACTGGATAACCAGAGTCGTGTAGGCATTCTGTCACTCAACATTTTAAAAGCTTAGAAAAACAGAAAAAAGAGGATAGATTCAAAGCATGGTGACTGTTTCTATTTATGCTCCTTTGAAATACCACTGTCATATATTTTTTTTCTCGAACACCCAGGAGAATTGCACAACATTTTATTAAAAAAGAATGTACATGAGTGTAAGGGGAGAAGAGTCCCCAAACAAACACACTCACACATGGCCTTGGATTCAGCGTTCCTGTAAATCCTGAAAAAGCCACCTGCAGCACCCTGAACACATTGGCCAATTATTTATACACTGAAAAAGCTATCTGCTCGTGATTCTTCCTGTGCGATGGTGTCTGCAAACCTAGCCATCGATGTGTAGAGTGCTCAGTAAAACTCCCGTTCGTTGGTAAACCATTTGAAGGACTTTGTCGTCTGTTGGTAAACCATTTGAGTGTCTCTCATTAAGCCATACGACGACTCAGCCAAACTGAAGCTCAGCTGCGCAGTTGCATGCTATTCCTGAAGTTTTTTTGTCTTCCTTTTCAAAATACCACTCAGCATGTCTGACTTATGCTGCTGCAAATTTTGAAAGAAGTTAAAAATGAAAAAAAAAAACATGGAGAATTAATGTAGTATAAATTGTCAAATGGTGAGATAGAAATGAAAAAAAACATTACAAAATTTTGGTCAAAACAAGACAGTCGAATTGTGTCAGCTGTTTGAAGAGGAAAACAGCCTTGCAGTAGTATCTGTTTCATAGATTGTTCATGGGTGGTGTTAACTGTTAATAAGACTGGTTGATTGGCTGATTGACAGAAGAAGTAAATAATATTGCACTAATAATTTCTACCTGATTGATTGTTCACAGAAGTAGAAGAAAGCTTATTACTAATAGTTGAATGTCCCAGGCTAAATTGGAGGTTCTGCAACACAGGATCATACTGTTCCAAATGGTACTAGATGGAAAATCACGGCTGTTACAATCTTCCTACTCCTTTTGGCTTATATGAGGCTAAAGAACAACATGCCATGGTATGAAGGTACTGATGATAGCAATAACCAGAACTAGCCAGGTTTCTCTCTAGAAACTGGCTGGTTTACTCCTGAATTTTCAAGACTGAAATATTCCTTTTTCAAAATTTGATGTTTTGTGTTTAAACTAGAAGAAAACACAAGTACATAGGTAAGATACTTTGAGAGTGTGAGGTCTAGTGGGTGAACCTATGGGGCTAATACTGGTCCTGAAAGAAATGCCTAAGCTGGTTCTAGTTTCCAGACCTGTAACAGCCCTACTACTAATACCCTAACCCACACCCAGTTTCCACATCAATATAAAGCAACCAGAATAAAGGCCAAAGGAAAATACAAAAAAGCTTTTGTCCACTGATGATAGTGTTCAGTGTAATAGGTCTCGAGATTACCAGTTTTCCTGCTTGTAATTCGATATCCTTGCAGAACCGGACGGGCAAAGTTTGAGAAGGAGCAGCTGGAGGAAAATCTTCAGCTGGCATTGCAAATGGGCGAGCCATTTTATCAAATTTGTCTAAGGTGATATATGATCCAACTTCCTGCAATCTCTCTGGCTCCATAATCGGCATTGTGTGGTCATCAGGCAGCATAGATTCTTTGCCTCCACTCTACATCGATACATAAGAATAGTGTGATCATGATGTATGCAAAAAATATATTCATGTAAGTCATTAGAAATATTGAAACGAATAAATATTACCTCCAAGGAACTTATATCTGCACCACGACTAAATGCCATCTCTATACGGAATCTCTTTGGATGTTCCAAAGGTACCTGAGATGGATGTTCCATTGACAAAAGAATCACATTATTTAATGTTAGATGTGCCTGTCATGTTTTCTAGTAGTTTAAAGTTTTTAAACTATTAGTCAGGAATACTATGGTAGTAGAAGACTTAAAATTATCAGATGGGGATAAAAAATAGTATTCATTTCACAGTTACTATGGCATAATGGCTTGGGTGGAAAAATGTGAAGGTAGGAATCAACTAAGAGCATATACATAGTCTTGATAAGATGATTGCCTAAAGGTTCATAAACAATAAGAGATGAGAAATTGACACTATAGAAACATACCTAGCACGCGGAACCAGGATTCTTGTTGCATCTAATAGATCTTGCAGCTGCAAAGCGCTTTTAAGCTTAGCCTGAACAATAACAATAAAAAGATCAGATCAAGCAAAAGAACAAACGCTGTGAATGAACGAAAGATAAAATGAACTGGACTGCCATGCCTCTGCATGGGCCTTTCCACCATTGTATTTCAACATCAATTTCAAAAGCTTTTCTGGACTTCGCAGTAGCTTTTGACCTAATGATAGCCAACACTTTCTTTAGAAAGAGAGAATCTCATCTAGTGACCTTCAATAGCGGACAACACTCTAGCCAGATTGACTTTGTCCTCGCAAGAAGAAAGGGCAAACGAGCATGCTTGGGTTGCAAGGTGATACCAGGGGACTTTTGGTGGCAGACTTTCGTTTCCAGGTGCGTGCCCGTAGGGATAAACAAGCTAAGATTGAAAGAACAAGTGGTGGAAACTGAAATGGGAGACGTCAGATGTACTCAGGGAAAGGGTTATCAAAGAGGGCTCTTGGAAGGAAGAAGAGGACATAAACAACATGTGGAAGAAGATGGCAACCAACATTCGGAAGGTGGTCTCAGAGGTGTGTGGAGTAACCAAAGGAAGTGGAGGCGAGGCTAAAGATACTTGGTGGTGGAACGAGAAAGTCCAAATGGCTATTAAGGAGAAGAAAGAATGCTATAGACGCTTATACCATGACAGGAGTGTGGACAACATAGAGAAGTACAAGATGGCAAAGAAGACTGCAAAGCGAGCTGTAAGTGTGGCAAAGGGTAGAGCGTACGAGGATCTTTACCAACATTTGAGTACGAAGGAAGGAGAGAAAGATATTTATAGGATGGCTAGGGTTCGTGAGAGAAAGACAAAGGACTCCAACCAAGTTAAGTGCATTAAGAATGAAAGGGAGCATCTCTTGGTGAAGGGGGATGAGATCCGACATTGATGGCAAGAGTATTTTGACAAATTGTTCAATGATGAAAATACGGACACAACCTTTCAATTGGATAACTCTTTTGATGACACCAATAGGCGCTTTGTGCAGAGAATCCAAGAATCTAAGGTCAGAGAGGCGTTGAAAAGGATAAAAGAAGGTAAGGCGATGGGACCGGATGGTATCCCAATCGAGGTGTGGAGATGCCTCGGGGACATAGCTATAGTATGGTTAACCAAGCTGTTCAACTATATTTTTCGATCGAACAAGATGCCTGACGAGTGTAGGAGAAATATATTGGTACCGATCTACAAGAATAAAGGGAATATTCAAAGTTGTACTAATTACAGGAGAATTAAATTGATGAGCCATACTATAAAGCTATGGGAGAGAGTTATCGAGCATCGCTTGAGAGCAATAACGTGGATCTCTATGAACCAATTTGGTTTCATGCCCGAAAGATCAACCATGTAAGCCATTTTCTTAATAAGACAAGTTATGGAGTGGTATAGGGAGAAGAAGGACCTACACATGTTTTTTATTGACTTGGAGAAGGCTTATGATAAAATACCAAGGAATATTATGTGGTGGGTTTTGGACAAACATAAAGTCCCAACGAAGTACGTCGAGCTCATTAAGGACATGTACAACAATGTTGTGACTAGTGTTCGAACAAGTGATGGAGACACGGATGACTTCCCGATTAGGATAGGACTACATCAAGGGTCAGCTTTGAGCCCTTATCTGTTTGCCTTAGTGATGGATGAGGTCACAAGAAACATACAAGGAGACATCCCTTGGTGTATGCTTTTCGCGAACGATGTAGTGCTAGTTGATGAAAGTCGGACAAGAATAAATCAGAAACTGGAGTTATGGCGGGAGACTTTGGAGTCCAAAGGTTTTAGACTCAGTAGAACTAAAACTGAGTATATGAGATGTGACTTCGGCACTACTACTCGGGAGGAGGAGGATATTAGTTTAGAAGGTCAAGTACTGCCTAGGAAGGATACCTTTCGATATTTAGGATCAATGCTACAGAGAGATGGGGATATTGATGAAGATATTAGCCATAGAATCAAAGTAGGGTGGATGAAGTGGCGTCAAGCATCTGGTGTCTTATGTGACAAAAGGGTACCACAGAAGCTAAAAGGCAAGTTTTATAGGACGGCGATTAGACCTGCTATGTTGTATGGTGCAGAATGTTAGCCTATGAAAAGACGACATGTTCAACAGATAAGTGTCGCGGAAATGCGTATGTTGCGTTGGATTTGCGGTCATACAAGAAGGGATCGAGTTCGGAACGATGATATACGTGATAGATTAGGGGTAGCACCGATTGAAGAAAAGCTTGTTCAACACCGGTTGAGATGGTTTGGACATGTCCAACGGAGACCTCCAGAGACACCGGTGCGTAGTGGAATCCTAAGCCAGGATAGTAACGTGAAGAGAGGCAGAGGAAGACCGAAGTTGACTTGGGTAGAGGCAATAAAAGAAGACTTGAAATGATGGAATATACCCAAAGACTTATCAGCCGGCTTATCAGCTAGAATCTACAGTATTTTTCTCTCACAACAAATCAGCCAAGGCCGGCTTATCAACCGGCTTTAATACCAGCCGAACAGTTAATACCTGATATACTTTGCTGCGGTCATGAAGGAGGTATTGCGGGGCCAACTCGTTCACCAAAAAGGGCCTAAAGAACAATATCTACGTTACTTCATGGAATCTTAAAACTCCTCAGGGTAACATGAGCCCCCTTGCTTGCAATCAAATGTATTTGTCACTTGCATGTTTGTCCAAGCAAGAAGCAAAAGGAATATATTAAGAAAATATAGCTTCTGAAGTTCTGTTTCATTTCTTCAGTCATGGGAAAGGGCATAGAGGAACTCATGTCTAGGAAAATAAATGTCATGATGATAGGATTCCAAAAATATTATTACTAGGAGAGTTGGTTTAGACTGAACTATTAGTCAAGGGTGCATTCTAGGTAACTGTAATAGCAGCAGCAGCAACAACAACAACAAAGCCTTTAAGTCCCAAACAAATTGGGGTAGGCTAGAGTTGAAACCCAGCAGAAGCAATCAAGGTTCAGGCACGTGAATAGCTGTTTATTCGAGGTAACTGTAACAGATTAAGAGAAAATTGACTGATGTAGATCTTGCAGACTAAAAGAAAGTGTATTTGGAATAACACTAGGACTAGTAAATCCATAATTCAATATGTAGGCCACACATGGATCAAATATCTAATACTCCATCCGTTCCAAACTGTAGGTCATTTTCACTTTTTTTAGATAAATAGTTTTTACTATGTATCTAAACATAGCGTATATCTAGGTGCATGACAAAAGTTATATATCTAGAAAAGCCAAAACGGCTTACAATTTAGAATGGTGGCAGTACATATTTAAATCCAACACTTTACAAGTGCTATGCTTGAATCTGGGGAGGTATTTAACCTTCGTAAAGCTGCATATTTCTCTGCCTTTTCTAGTGGATACCCAGACGAGTAAAAGGCGATTAGACAATCACATATAGACCAACTGCCAAAAAAAAAACAGTAACAGTTAGTATAATGAATGTGCCAACTTGAACTTAGGGTGGTGTCACCAAATAAAATGTTGGCCTACAACTCAACACAAACATAGTTAACAGATATATGATGACTAAAGGACATCACATAATTAATGTGAGATAAGATTTATCCAGAAACACAGAATAAATCCTCACTGGAAAGCCGAGACTTCTGCAAAGCTCATGGGTGATGGGATTATACACCTAAGTAAAAATAAACCCCAAGTATTTTGAACAGCGGGACAGATAGTATCAGTTACTTGCTTAATAATGATTAGATAGTCATGCTAGAGTGGTACCATTAGTTAATGGTATTTATCCTAACCTCATACTTCAAGTAAATTTTTGTCTGCACAATTCACTACTTAATTTTCATCAATGCACAGAAAATTTACAACCAGACTTCTTAAAAGATTTACTCTTCACATTTATCTAACATACCTTTCAATGGGATCTTCAAGAATCACTTTGTCACCAAAAATTATAATCTGCACCCACAAAGCATAAACATATTATTTTAACCTCTTGATATTCAGTATAATACAAATAGTTATTGAAGTTGCTTGCAAAATAGTTTCAGGATTCAGACATCTGAACACCAACAGGGCCAGAAGAATAAAGGGAACTAGACCTAGTATATGTACCTTCAGCAGTATAAAGTTTAAGTATAAACTGAACTGTCCTGCTTCTTCAGGGAATAAGGGGTAAAAAATACAGAGAATATGAATTGGATGGGATTTATATTGTATTAACACAAAAAAACCAAGGTCCATGCCATGGTAGGCTGGTAGCATAATCATGATGTCACAAAATGGCAGAGTTTAAGTTTCACGGGATCGAACAATGTAACTTCCAGAAATCAACCTTCTATATAACATGTAAAGGAAAGTGGAAGCAAAATCGCAGATTGTATAATTACGGCTTCTTATTTCATATCGTTTGGTAAACTGTATTCGCCTTTGTTTATTTATTTAGAAAAACACGAACAAGTAATCAACAAGAATAGGAACGGAACGCAAAGGATAATCCGCCGGCATAGCACATTTCTGAGCCATACCTCGAACTCGCCGAACGCGCGCAGCCTCTCAAGAATCTGTTCCATGGGAGACCACGACACCTACAAAGTTTCCACAGGGAAAATCAATCAAATCAGCAAGAAGAAACGCAGGCATCAAAACATTAGTTTCCCCAGAGTCCAACCGCTGACCGTTTTCTCCATGACGCAGACACCAATCTTGATCTTGTCGCCGTCGCCCCAGCCATCATTGCGCCTCGCCATCCCCTCACCATCACCCCCTTCGCTTACCGCGGAAAGAGCAGACTATTATGGCTCGAAAGGGAATGTTTGTTTCTTGGACATTTATTACACTACTCAGGACTGGAACCTCACCAGACGTCTTGAACCTTTGTGACTTGTGAGGAGGGGGGATAGTATAGTTGGCCAACCGGGCCGCCCGGCCCGGCACGGGCACGGGCCCAGTCAGGCACGGGCCGGCAAGGCACGGCACTAAGCGGCACGGTGGCCCGCCGTGCCGTGCCTGACGTGTCACCGTGCTGAGACAGCAGCCCAGGCACGGCCCTATCAGGGCTGAAGCATGCCGTGCCAGCCCAGGCACTATGAACATTTTCTGTCACAAGCAATTTGGCAGCATCATATTTAACTTCACAAGCACATTTTCAAATCAACAACTCCAGAAATTGAAGTGGAGAAGCAAAATCAGATCAAACACACAAAGAGTTAAGAAAATAGTAATAGATAGAGAGCTTGTGCAATGGTTGCCTCATTAAAAACCCACCTAGGTAAAACTCACCCTTGTGAGAAACCCTAGGCAGAAAAAGAGTACAGCCAAGCTCCAGATAAGTTCATTGTTCTTAATCTTACATCATTGTTCAAGTTTCAAATTACAATCCCATTACAGAAATGATAACTAAGAGAGAAACTAATTGTCCAAGGTCTTCAAAAGCTTCTTCAATAATCCTTGTCCAGTTGTCCTTGTCCTTGTCCTTGTCCAGCTGTCCTTGTCCTTGTACTCCACATTGTGCTGCAGAGAGAACAGAGTTAGCATTAGGATAATGATGTAGATTTACTGATGTCCTCCACATTGTGTTAGGTTTTGTTTTAGTGATGTACCTTGGCATCAATAAGCACTAATCAAGATAGAGTTCTTCAAATGCTTCTTCAAGCTCCTTGTCCTCCACATTGTGTTGCAGCCTTGCCTCCGCCAACTCCCAGTCTTTAATGCAGGTGAGCATCTCCACCGTCTCCGGCTTCAGCCTCCTCCGCCGCTCCTCGATGATCCTGCCAGTCATGTTAAAAGTGGATTATGAAGATATGGTAGACACAGGAACAGTTAAAACATCCTTAGCCATGATGGACAGCACTGGATATGTCAGTTTGTGCTCATGCCACCATCTCAAGATGTCAAATGAATCATCCAAATGGCTAACAGTGTCACAGTCCAAGTAGTTAACAAGTTCAGATGCATTAGAACCTGTAGAAGTAGCAGCATGCAGCAAAGCAGTAGCAGATGTATCTTTAGACAGATTAAGAGTAGAATGCAGCATAGAAGTAGAAGATGTATCCTCACCAGAAGAATTAGAATCATCATCATATATTTCATCCCAAGCAGACCTTTTCTTACCAGATAGGTTTTGAGGGACAGTCCTCCTCAACCTAACAGCTCCAAACTTCTCCTCATACTTATTGTAAACATCTGTCAGTCTAGCTCTAGTGCCAACCTGGTAAGCACTGTAATCTATACTGGTAAGGTTCATCAACTTTCTCAGCACTTTTGAGAAACCTTTCATTTTAGCTCTAGGGTCCAAAATGAATGCAAAAGAATAGAGCAAAGGTATGTCCCTCCAATACTTATTATATTTGTCTACCATAGGTTGAATCACATCTCTAAGGTGAATGTCATTAGCATAATTATTCAGGTGTATAGCAATTTTAACAAAATAATGAAGCATAAGTGGAGATGTAGGATAGTAAACACCAGACAATGCAACTGTAGTATCATAGAACAGTTCAAGAAACTTGAACACTTTTTCAGCAACAGTCCAATGCTCCTCAGTTAGAAGCAACTCACCATCTTCAACTCTAGGATAGTTGGCATGAATGAAAGTAGTGAAAGGATCTTTATGAGGAAACAAAGTCTTAAGCATGAGATATGTAGAGTTCCACCTCACATCCATGTCCAATTGAAACTTTCTTGGCCTAAAACTAGCTGCAATGCAGTAGTTTTTGTATACTGCAATTCTCTGGTTAGATGAGTTCAAAAATGATATTGCAGTTCTAAAAACTTCAATCAAAGGTTTAAGAAAGTCAAGTGCCTCCTTAACAATCAGGTTGATTATATGACATGCACAACGCTGATGCAAGAACATAGTAGTAACAGCAGATTCATGATGTCTTGGATCCTCTGCAGGAACCTCAAGACCAAGATATTTAGACAAAATAGGTCTAAGCATACGCATGGCAGAAACATTAGATGAAGCATTGTCCAAAGTAACAGCAAACACTTTTTTAAGCACACCATATTCACCAAGTACAGATGCAACTCTATCAGCAATGTTCTGTCCATTATGGGAACAATCAATAAGCACAAGACCAAGCACCCTCTTCTCTAGTTGCCAATCTAGATTTATGTAATGAGCAATAACACTAAGATAATCCTCTTTGGCATTACCAGACCATATATCGGAGGTAAGGCAAACACAGTTAACAGAATCAAAAGCAAGTCGTTCAACAAGCTTAACCTTTCTTTCATCAAACATTTTGGTCAAGTCTCTAGTGGTGGTTTGTCTAGAGACAGCAATAAACTTAGGATTATGAGCATTTTTTATGTACTCCTCAAAAGCATTAGATTCACTAAAGCTGATAGGAACATCTACCCTAGCAAGCAATCAACACAATTCAGTACGAGCACGCATAGGACAGTACTCCTAATTACGCATAGAACCATCATGATTAAAAGAGATTTGAGACTGAGTATAGTTCCTAGTTTTCTCAAGCCTCTTAGCACATTTAGCACGGTGACGACGAAGATGTCCAGTGCCACCACTAGATCTACCGGAGTACTCCTTGTGGCAATGGATGCAGACAGCGCCAGACCTGATTTTCTTACCTTTGGGACCGATTTTGAAGATCTTCTTGAAGTCGTTCCAGACATCAGAGGTAGATGGGCGTGATACCTTGTCATCGTCGTCGTTCTCACCGTCTTCTTCTCCACCACCCCCTTCTGCAGCATCAAGGTCGATGGGGTCCCCCTCTGCGCCAGCTCGAGCTCCACGGCCGAAGAGCTCTTCTAGGTCGTCTTCGCCCATGTCGTCGTCTTCGTCATCACCAGGGAGGCTCCGCAGCCTCTCATCTTCGTCTTCATCTTCCATGGCCATGGCACTAGCCTCCACCGTGTCTTCAGAGACAGCGGGGGGCCGGGCCACGGCCGGCATTCTCACTGGCGCTGGCCTCAAACGGCTGCCAAAACACAAAAGAGAAGAAGAAGAAGTTAGATCGGGAATGGAGAAGAAGAAGAAGTGAGACCAGATCTTGGGTTAGGGTTTCTTACCTCCCAGTCGCCGGCAACGTAGAAGGAGCTCCGACTCCTCCGAGCAGCAGCGGATCAGCAGATCTGTAGAACAAAACACACTAGTTAGAAGAAGTTAGATCGGGAACGGAGAAGAAGGAGAAGAAGTGAGACCAGATCTAGGGTTAGGGTTTCTTACCTCCCAGTCGCCGGCGACGTAGAAGGAGCTCCGACTCCTCCGAGCAGCAGCGGATCAGCGGATCTGTAGAACAAAACACACAAGTTAGAGAAGAACTCAAGACGAAGAAGCAAGATGAACGGGGAGCTGCGGGATGGCGAGAAGAAGTAGAGGTGGGTATCCTACCTGGATCTTCGTAGCTCCGGCTCAGGAGCCGTCGGAGGGCGAGACGTAGAGGAGGGGATGACGGCGAGCCGCCGTCGCCCTCGCCCCTAGGAGTCACCGTTCGCCATGGCTGACGGAGCGCAAGCGAGGAGACCGACGCGGGGGAGTGGGAAATGAAGTAGGGTTTCGGGTGGGAGAGGGGAGTGAGGCTGGCGCGGCTTATATACACCGCGTTCCAACGGTCGGATCCAACGGTTAGAATCATTTAGGGTTCCTGATCCAACGGCTAGCGTTCATCAGGCTGTGCCGATGTCGGGCCAGGCCGCTTTTCCGTGCCGTGCCCGTGCTGGCCCATGGGCCAAACTCAAGGCCCAGGCACGGGCATGGGTGCGGGCCGTGCTAGGCACGGGAATGGGGCCATGCGGGCCGAGCCGTGCTTGGGCCGTGCTTTATCGGGCCGTGCCCATGTCAGCCCAGCGGGCCTGGCCCATCTAGAAAACTTTAGGGGAGAGCGGGCTAGTGAGCAGCCGAAGCCTGGAGGGGTGCGTGATAAGGAGATTGCTCTCGCCATTTCTTTCCAGTTCTACATTGAAAAACAGAGAGAGAAAAAAAACTTTAGGTCTGTTTGACGGTGTACTTTAATCGCGGGAGTAGCAAAATTCTTACTTTTATTGAGAAAAAATGACACAAGGAGTTAGGATAATTTTCTAATTTATTTCTAAATGTCATGTTAGCCTGAGGGGTTGGAGGTACATATTTATAGGTTGCTATCCAACCAAGCATATGCCAAGATGCTAGTTTAAGATGCTGTCCTAGATGCTAAGATGATGTCCTCTAGTCTAAGATATTGTCCTCTAAGATGATGTCCTTTAGTCTAAGATGTTGTCCTAAAAACAAACCATGCAGTCACAAGGACTATGTGACCAACACAGCCCCACAAAGACCAGCCCACACATGAAACTTATCCCATCATTCTCCCCCTAAGTCTTTTGCGTCGTCCTGTGAGAAAGTTGAACCATCCCGGTCCAAGAGCAGAGCTCAAGAAACTTGATCCTCTCAAGAGGCTGGGTGAGCAGGTCCGCAAGCTAGTCCTTGGTGTTGATGTAGCTCACCTTGATGCTCCCTTCCTCCAAACAGCCTCGGATGAAGTGGTACCTCACCCAGATGTGATTGCTGCGTTCATGAAACACGAGGTTCTTTGCTAGAGCCAGAGCGGACTTGCTATCCATCCTGAGCTCCATCGCTCTAGTGTCTCTACCGAGGAGATCACCGAGCAGTCGAGCAAGCCAGAGCGTCTGAGTCGAAGCGGTGGAGGCCGCTATGTACTCGGCCTCGTAGCTGGACAGGGCCACCACCTGCTACTTGACTGACTGCCAGCTAATGAGGCACTTGTCGAGGAAGAAGATGATCCCGCTCGTGCTCTTGCTGGTGTCGATGTCGCCAGCGTGGTCACTGTCATTGTACCCGACGGAGTGTGCCACCCCAGGGCACCTAGGGTAGTAGAGGCCGTGATCGAGAGTCCCCGTAATGTAGCGGATGATCCTCTTCACAGCCTGCTAGTGCTTTGTCGTTGGTCGCTGCATGAACTGACTAATGTAGCCGACGGAGAATGCCAAGTCCGGTCGTGTGTGGGCGAGGTAGCGAAGGCTCCCCACAAGACACCGGTACTGCGTAGCATCCACCTCCTCCATCGTGCTATCGTGGCTCAGCTTCAGCCTCTCCTCCATCGGAATGAGCGCTGAGTTACAGTCGGTGAGCCCAGCTAGCTCAACGACGCGCTTGGCATAGGCGGTCTATCGAAGTGTGATCCCAGAGCTATCCTAGTGCACCTCGATTCTCAGGTAGAAGAAGAGAGGCCCCAGGTCACTTATCTGGAAGTTGGCCTTCATCTCTTCCTTGAATGCCGCCACCTCCACATCCTTGGTGCCGATGATCACCAAGTCGTCGACGTAGACACCCACCAGCAGAGCATTTCCTCCACTGCCCCGTCAATAGATGGCCGCATCATGCGGGCTTTGCTCGAAGCCCATCCCCTTTAGCGTGGAATCCAACTTGACATTCCACGCCCTCGGTGCCTGTCGCAAGCCATAGAGGGCCTTGCGCAAGCGGAGCACCTTGCCCTCCTTGTCGGGGATCGCAAATCCTGACGACTGGTGTACGTAGACCTCCTCCTTCAAGTCGCCGTTAAGGAACGCCGACTTGACGTCCATGTGATGAACACGCCAGCCCTCCTAGGCAGCTAGCGCAAGAAGGAGTCGCACGGACTCCATCCGTGCCATGGGAGCAAAAGCGTCGTCGAAGTCGACCCCCTCCTGCTATACGAAACCTCATGCCACTAAGCGAGCCTTGTGCTTGATGATGGCGCCGGCTTCATCCCTCTTTAGCTTGTACACCCACTTAAGGGTAATTGCACAGTGACCATGAGGAAGGTCAGCAAGCTCCTATGTGCGGTTCTTCTCGACCGCATCCATCTCCGACTGCATTGCGGTGCGCATGCCACGTGTCTCTCGGCCTCTACAAATGACTGAGGCTTGCCGTCGTCACACATAAGGTGCAACTGCGCCTCCAGGTCGTGAGGCATCGGTCCTGGCACCGGTTGGTCACCGAGAAGGTTCTCCATCGCATGGTACTGCAATGGCTTGCCGTCATGGTACACGTCGATACGCTCTTCATCGTGAGAGAGCAGAGTAGCGAGCTCAACCAGGCTATGCTCGACATGAGCTGGTGTTGGAGTAGACATGCCCGGAGAGGTGCCTATCGGTGCTGGAGTACGTGGTGGTGCCGGCTGTGGTGGAGCCAGCGAAGGACTCATCACAGCCAAGGTCCTAGCTGGAGAGTGTGGTGCTATCGGAGTAGCAGGCGCCGGGTCGGTGGAGGCTCGGGGACTAGGGTAGACGCGCTCATCGAAGAAGAGCTGCCTACTCCCCTAGCTCCCTCGAAGTGGACGTACTCGACAGTGAAGTCGTCGTACGTCGGAGCCGAGCCGTCGTCCACCACCTTGTCCCACGCTCATCCTCGCCCTTCGTTGAACACAACGTTGCGCGCCGTGCGCACACGCTGTGTCTTTGGGTCAAGGATGCGGTAGGCCTTCGAGCCCTCCGCGTAGCCGATGAACACTTCCAGAGTGCTCCTGTCATCGAGCTTGCTGATGTGGCCAAGCTCCTTGGCAAACGCGAGGCAGCTGAAGACCTGCAAGTGGGAGACCGCCGGCTTACGCCCATGCCAAGCCTCGTATGGCATCCTACCGTCAAGCGTCTTGGTAGGTGAGCGATTGAGGATGTAGATGGCTGCCGCCACCGCCTCTCCCCAGAAGACAGCCGACATCCCCCTCTACTGGAGAAGGGTCCGAGCCATCCCCACAACCGTCTGGTTGCGCCGCTCGATGATGCCGTTCTGCTATGGGCTATACGGCGCGGAGTAGTGGCGCTGAATGCCCTCATCAGCGTAGTACGACGCGAATTCAGCCACCATGAATTCATCGCCGTTGTCGGTGCGTAGCATGCGCAGCTTGCGACCACACTCCGCCCTTCGCAGCAGCCTGCGAGCGTCTGATGGTGTCCGTAGCCTCTCCCTTACTATCGAGGACCATCACCCATATGTAGCGGGAGAGGTCGTCGATGAGCAGCAGAAAGTAGCGTCGTCCTCCTAGTGTGGCCAGTGTCACCGGGCCACACAAGTCCCCGTGCACAAGCTCGAGCCTCTCCTTGGCTCGAAAGCTAGCCCGCTATGGAAAGAGGAGTCGTCTCTGCTTCGTCAACATGCAGACGTCGCAGAGCTGCTCCACATGGTCGAGGCACGGTAGGCCTCACACCATCTCCATGGCACTGAGCCGCTTTAGGGCCTCAAAGTGAAGGTGCCCAAAACACTCGTGCCACTACCATGCCTCGTCGTCCCGACGAGCAGCGAGACAGAGGGGTTGTGCCACCTGCACGTTAAGGACGTAGAGTCGATTTGCGCTTCTGGATACCTTGGCAAGAAGGCGACGACGACGATCCCAAATCCTCATGACTCCGTCCTCAACCACCACGCGCGAACCGTTCTCATCCAGCTATCCCAAGCTGATGATGGAGTTCCTCAACGCGTGGATGTAGTAGACTTCGGTGAGCAGCCTATGCTCACCAGACATGGCGGTGAAGATGACGGAGCCAATGTCCTTGATCTCCACGCTAGAGGCATCCCCAAACTTGACGGAGCCTCGAACGTTAGAGTCAAGCTCGGTGAAGAACTCTCGTCGACCGGTCATGTGATGGGTGGCGCCGGTGTCGAGGCACCACCCGTCAGTCTTGTCATTGCCGGAGCTGTCGCCGAGGAGGGCGTGTGCTTTTGGCTCGTCAAGGTAGAGGAGAGCCGCTGTGGCCAGTGTCGTTGGAGGTAGCTCGATGCTTGCATGTGCCATGAACAAAGCTGGCTCCTCCTCCTCCGCCTGTGCGATGTTGGCCTAGCCGCATCATGGCTGTCGATAGTCCTTGGCCCAATGGCCAAGCTGGCTATAGTTGCGGCAGGCGTCGTCTCGTGTTGGCTTATGCCTGTCGGCGTCGCCGCGGGCATCACCCTCGGCATGTCCTCGCACCCTGACCTGGGCGTCTCTACGCGCCTTGCGCAACTTGCCACGCTTGCGGCCGCCTATCACAGAAGAAGGCTCCCACTTCTTCCAGTCACCTTGGCTGGCAAGCCACTGCTCCCGAGTGAGAAGGAGCTTCCCGCCAGTGGTGATGGGCCCCGAGAGGAACTGTGGCTCATCGCTATCGACGACCTTGAGGCAACCTATCACCTCCTCGATCGATATTGTGGAGAGATCCAGCACAAACTCGATCGAGCGAGCCATCTGCTTATACTTCTCGAGGACGCAGCGGAAAAACTTTTCGACAGCTCTCTCCTCGCCGTAGGTGTCATCGCCGAACTGCACCATCTTCTGCAACAGAGTGTTGAGACGGAGAGCAAAGTCATCAACGTCCTCACCTAGCTTGAAGACCAGGTTCTCCCACTCCTTGCGAAGTGCCTATAGTGTGGACTTGCGGGCGCGATCGCTACCGATGCGTGTTGCAGCGATGGCGTCCCAAGCCTCCTTGGCAGTCCACTTGTTGGTAAGCGGGAACTGTATCTTGGGCGGGACTGTAGCGATGAGGACACCCAACACCCGTCAATCTAGGTCGTAGTCGACGTCGCCGTACCGGACTGCCTCCCACATGTGCCACACCTAGATCTTTACCCTCATCACCGTAGCCCACTCGACATAGTTGGTCTTGGTGAGGGTAGGCCACCCATCGCCAGGGCCGACGTCCCTAACGACAGCCTAGAGCCCGTGGTAACCACGGTACCGATCCGGAGAGAGAGAGCCACGCTGTATGTGAAGGCCGCGCTCTCCATCGACTCGTCCGCCACCGTCGCCGTGCGTGCCTCCTCTAGGAGCGTCGTCGCCGTGCGTGCCTCTTCTAGGAGCGCCGCTGCCGTGCGTGCCTCCTCTAGGAGCGTCACCGGCGTGTCCGTGCCTGTCGGGGCTGCCACCGCGCTCATGGGCGTGCGTGGCTGCCCACTGCGCCATCCGCGCTCGTCCTGCCTCCCTTCCTAGCAACTCAAGGTCCACGTCGGCACTGTCGTCAGCAGAAACGGAGCTGCTGATGCTGCCACGTAGGGCCTCAACCTCTGCTGCCGCCGCACGTGCTGCATCCACCGCCGCCGCTGCTTCCGCCTTCGCTCTGGCTGCTGCCAGCTTCGCCGCTGCCTGCCTCGACGCCCTTACCGTCGCCGCAGCGGTCTCTGCCGCCGCTCGCTCACGTTTCTCTGCCGCGGCAAGTTCGGCCTCCTGTCGACGCCGCGTGCTCGAGGCGACCGAGCGCTGAGACTACCCTACGGACATGACGCGCTACCGGGGGGCTGCTGCGTGGGGAGAGGGCTGCTTCAGATGAGCTGCTGCTCGTCTGCGCAGAGGGAGAGGAGTGAGTAGGAGCGGCCGGAGCTGCTGCTGCTCCTAGCTAGGGCTGTTGTGCGCCTGGAAAAGGAGATGAGCAGGAGATGCTCAGGCTACAGGATAGTACGGCTCTGATACCAGTTGTTAGTCGCTGAATTCTTACTCTTGGTAGTAGCAGAATTCTTACTCTCATCGAGAGGGGATGACACTAGGAGTTGAGCAATTTTCTAGTTTATTTCCAAATGTCATGTCAATCTGAGAGGTTGGGGTACATATTTATAGACTGCTAGCCAGCTAAGCATATGCCAAGATGATAGTCTAAGATGCTGTCCTAGATGCTAAGATGCCGTCCTCTAAGATGCTATCCTCTAAAATGCTGTCAACTAGTCTAAGATGATATCCTAAAAATAAACCCTGCAGCCACAAGGACCATGTGACCAGCACAGCCCACAAAGACCAGCCCACATATGAGACTTATCCCATCATACTGTATACGTATGGAGCATCGAAGTACACATTAAAGTGTTCTTGGCTGGATTCTTCGAAATTGTGAGGTCGAGAACAGCCTAATAGTATATTTGAATTCATTGATAATTTTTCATTATTCTCTTGTCCTTTTGACCTTTGTCTAACTACAACTGTAAAAAAAATTATTATTTAGCCTAGATTTTGTTAGTGAGATATTCTGTCACTTTTTACTTGCGAATTAGTCTGTCACTTTGTAAGGTGGCAAATGCTTGCTCTGTAATGTAATCGATCTTTCCTACACATTTCTTCCCTTTTTTCTTAAAAAAAAGGAGCATCTTGCTCTGTAATGTAATCAATCATTGCACTGCCATACCCATTCGCCCATCAATATAATGCTACTGTAGAAAAAAAAAATCAAACTTCGCAAGTTTTGACTAGAAATTGCTCAAACTGTATACATGTCTAGTGTACAAAAATTTGCATAAAAATGTGTATTAAATGGAATTGTAAGATGGTATTAAGTTTTCAGCCATTGATAATGCATAGTAACGGAAATAAGAGTCAAAATCTACTATAGAAGACTTTTCTGTTACTAAAATATATTTTATATTGATGGAGGTGGAGGGAGACAGTATTGTTATAAAATTTAGGGGGAAAAGGAATAGTGCAAAAATTTAGGGAGAGAGTATTGTTATAAAATATTTTATATTTGTGTGCGCTAAAAACAAAAGTTTTTTTTTCAAAAAAAAAGATATGACATCCAAAATCTGAAAATGTTATCTTTTCTTTATTAGAGAGAGTACAAGATAATTAGTGAGTTTTTCTAAAGCACATAAGAAGTGAAACTTGTGATGGGGTTGCACATATTATAGAGGGCCATGAGATGCTTATTAGGATGAGAGGAAAATGGCGATGAAAACATCCCCACGTGACCGTTGACGTCCCGCTCTGTTTTTCAGCACTACTTCAGCAGTACTTTTCAGCGAACGAATAGTATTTTTCTTTCATAACAAATCAGAATTAGTATCAACAGTAGCCAAATTTCACAGAAACGAACAGTGCAGGAAATTTTCTAGTCACGAGCTCGTCTTCTGTAATTGCTATTGTAATTTTGTGTATGAGCAATTCTTTTTACCTTTTGGAGCCTCAGCGATGGAGTATTTCCTTTGCACTACAGTCTACCTGGAGTTTCAGTAAGATTAATTAATGCTTATACAACTAAGGCTGGAGGGGAGGGGCAGACGGGAATAATTGCAAGGTAGGAGTACCAGATCTTAGATGAAGCCTCAGCCATTCACATCCCATGATAAGCAGGGTACCCATGAAATGTCACTAGGTTCAAAAGCGGCAACATAAAAGGATGGAGAACAATACTAAAGTAAGGTAAGAAACAGTGGCGGACCTAGATATTTTCTAGAGCCTGGGCGAACGCAAGAGCTACTACCAAGTTCACACGAACATATCCACCACTAACATAAGCAAAGTCAACAATATTAGTTGTTTTAAAATAAAATTAACCATTTTCTGTTGAAACAATGTTACATTTGTGCTTTCTATAAAAGTTCGGTTTACCTTTGTCAAAAAAAAAAACATTTAGCAGTGTACATTAAGAAGCAAGACATATCATAGCAATTGTGTCGCTATATGCCACTAAAATTGATTATATGTTAGCAATTTTCCACTAAAAGTCTTCAAAGGAGTGTGTCTTTACAAGCCTACGGTGCGTGCCAACTCTATTTTCTTATTCTTAAACCGTGGAAAAATGATGATCCATCAGTTAGATATAGGTACCCACTAAAAATAAATAGCAAAGATCAATTATTCAATTTGATAAGCTGGGTACTCGCTGGATGCAAGAAGCTAGACGAATTAATCCCTGAGAGCTAAATCTCCGCCATCTTTGGCTTTGTACAGTTTTAAATTAATGTTGTTCTGCTTCTTCTATCAGGTTTCTGCAGCACTGCAGGTTGAAGCCTGAAGGCTGATCGTCTCCCTGTTTCCTTCGATGCCTGATATGAGCTCGGGCAGACGCCCGGGGTGGCCGGGCCTTGGGACCGCCCATGGTAAGAAAGAAGCACATAAATTGCGTCTGATCTTGTCAACTACTAAGAGTCTATTTGGTTGGGCTCTCTAGCTCCGGCTCTATGCTACACTAGCCAAAGAGCTAGAGTCAGATGAGAAAAAAAAACTAGCTTTTCTCGATTTATAGTTTATTTAGAGAAGAGAAAGAGATATTTTTATGAACAGTACACGAGTTAGAGGAGTTGAAGGAGCCAGAGCTGTTGAAAGCCCTTCAAAACGGAGCCTAATACTTAGAACGTAGAAATTTCGTTGGGGGAGTTAGTTCATTTTTATAGAAAAAACAGAGGAAATGAGAGGAAAAAAATCCTACGATTCAAAGGGTCTAAACCTGACAAGAAGAGATACCGGGTCAGAATATTTTAAGAATATTCAGGCCTTATTTAGTTCCTCTTCTAAAGTTTAGTCTCTATCACATTGTATGTTTGATACATGCATAGAGTATTAAATATAGATTAAAAAATAATTAATTGTACAGATTGCGACTATTTTGTGAGATAAATTTTTAAGCCAAATTAGTCAATGATTTGACAATATGGCAGTAAAGCTACTGTAAACGTATGCTAATGATGGATTAATTAGGCTTAATAAATTTGTCTCGCGGATTCCTGAGAACTTCTATGATTTGTTTTATTATTACTGTCTGAACACTCCCATCTAACACCCACATATGACACCCGACGTGACACTTTAAATTTTAGCCCCAGATTTAAAAACCACCTCAGCTCTTCACCGGAATATCCAGGCAAATGCTGCCGTTAAAAGACCAGCCAAAATCAGGCGAAACTGGCCCGCGGATCCATTGGCGCCCCCGTCCCCGTCATCGACGTCGAGGTCGCCGGAGGAACACGAGCATCCAACCTGAATATGCCAAGGCAGCAGGCGGCCCATTTGGGAGGCGTCTGCATGCATATTTTCTGACCATATCGTACTGATGCTTACCAGTTACCGCCACGAGATCAAGGACTTGTTGTATCCTTTCCTTCAACGTTCAAACTCCCTGACACACTCTTTGTTTACTCTCGATTAGACTTATTCAGCCTGTTCAGCAGCCTGTATCCGACTTATAAGCCTTGGATTATCAGTCAGCCAACAGTATTTCCCTCTCACGCTAAACCAGCCCGCAGTACTTTCAGCCATGGCTTATAAGCCAATCCATGGCTGAAAGTTCCAAGGCTTATAAGCCGAATACAGGCTGCCGAACAGGCTGAATATGCATGCAG
This sequence comes from Miscanthus floridulus, assembly GCF_019320115.1. Taxonomy (NCBI): domain Eukaryota; kingdom Viridiplantae; phylum Streptophyta; class Magnoliopsida; order Poales; family Poaceae; genus Miscanthus; species Miscanthus floridulus. Next base: position 121,714,466 of record NC_089584.1, read on the forward strand.
AATATGCCAGCCAACTACAGCCTGCGTGAGCTAAGACATGGCTAGAATATGCATGTTTTAGTTGAAATGAGCCGTTTGGTTCCACAAGACTCGTGTATCTTCCTGTATAGCCAGCCGATTAGCGTCTACCAGCGTTGTGTATGGCCGGATTCTTCTGAAGAAAGGTGCAGTTGCTGCCATCTGCCGTGTTGTCTTCACTCGCAAGGCCAGCGCTCATCAGCTTGACGTTTTTGGAGGAAGCATCCAGGAATATCGTTTTGTTTACAAACGAGAACCAGATGCGTCACTACTGTGTTATTTATTTTGTAGGCAGCCTCAGAATATGGTTCTGTGCAATGATGAAAATAGCCACCGAACGATATTGTACTCTTATTTTTCTCCCAGGCTCTCTCAGCTCCACCTCTAATGGCAAAGTCAAATGTGTCGCTCAAAATCAGAGGCGCCAAAATATTTGCACAAACAATTCAACCATTATCTTCATGGCATCACAACAAAGTGCTGTCTGCTGTTTATTCTTGCTGTTGTGTTGCAAGGAGAATTTGGTATGTGCATCACAAACTAGACAGCCACTACGGGCGATTTCACCGCAATGGTAAATCCACTCCCACAGTAGACGGCAAGTGAACCAGACGTGCGCTGCCCATTGTCACCTATATCTATTCTCTGAGGAGCCACATGATCCGAAGTGTCGCCCAAACCAAGTTGTCCATGCTCTCCCCAGCCCCAGGTGAAGACTGTTCCTTTATCTGACAACAAAATAAGCAAGATCAAATTAGTTGGTTTCATCGGGAATTTCTTTTTCTTATGTGCACATCACCAGCCTTTGGAAGAACGTTTACCTGTTACCAAAGCGGAATGCTCAGTTCCACTTGCTATCTGCACCACCTGTTCTCTATCAATAAATGGAACCGTCTCCAACATTGACAAAGAAGATGAACGATCATGAGAGCTGCTTGTTGCCCTTGTGTTCGATTGCTGCCCCAATACATTTCCTAATCCAGGGAGATCACATTTCTGGTGGCGGTAAACACCAAGTGTGTACAATTCTCCAGCTGTGATACAAAGCGGCAAAAAATGCGAGAGCTTATTATCCAGAAAGTATAGTTAGAATGAAACACATTGCACACGCACCAGATAAAACTAATGCATGGTGCCATCCTAGTGCCACTTGAGAAACACTCGAAGAGGGTAAAATTCGCTGTGGTTGGTCATCATCATCTTCTCCAATTAATGCTCTTCCCCAGATGTACAGATGACCAGATTCTGTCACATCAAATGGAAGGGGGATTATGGTCCAAGACTGAAGAGAAGATGAGAGTCAACAACTACAGAACTACAAAGCTTACCATCCAATGCTGCACTGTGATCACCATTGGCATATATATTTACTATCTTACAATTTGGAAAACCATCAATCAGTCTAGGAACATTATATGTTTTTTGGTTCCTAGAAACACATGTACCAACTTGTCCTCGTCTTGCAGAGCCAAATCCATACACTGAATTGTCTGAGAAGAAAAATACAGTGTCATCTGTTGGTGAAGCATATGGATTTTGTTAAGTGCTTCATCAATGTAAAAAAGCAGGAGAGATGGTTCAGTTCAATGGTGGAGCTACGTGGCCCCCCCCCACCCCCCCCCCCCCCCCCCCCCCCCCCCCCCCGCTTCTGTAATTTTCCTGAACTCGATAGGCTATTCAGCCCAATAGCCTACTATGTCCAGTACCCAAAGCTACTCTATGGGTGTGTTTGGTTTGCTGGCTAAGGGGCTGGCCAGGCTCCAGGAATACAACCTCGTCCTGTTTGGTAGCCTGTAAAGGGGTCCTGGTCAGGCTTACGGAAGCCCACGAGGGGGTCGTAGCCAGGCTAACCGGGAACGAGAGGTGCGGGTGTTTTCCCGTGGCCAGTCTTAGGCCCTCGCTCGTCTCACCTCCCGGTGTTCTTCTCTCTCTCTCCAGGTCGTATGTCCTGGGCCTGGCGCCGCCGCCGCCCGGTCCCAGCCACCCTGGCATTCGCACGGTGGTGGGTGGTGGCTCGGCGAGCAGATCGCCGCAGGTCCCAGCTCCCCAAGGATGGCTACCGAGCACACATCTTCCTCCCAATTTCTCCTCGTCCACCACCATCCCCGTCTTCTGCTACTCCAACGAGATTCCCGAGCTCGGAAGCACGCTCCCGGCGGCCGGTGCTCGAGCTCTGCTAGCCCATGAGCCAAGAGGCGCCTCCTGGATGACGACAAGACGCACAGCACAAGGACGCACCAGATCCAGATGCCACCGTGCTGTCGCCGCCCACCAGCAACTCGAGCATCTCCAGCAGTCCAGCTCCGGTAAGCAAAGCAACGCAAGGATTCGTCTGTGACTTGAGTTCCTTGCCGAGCATGCCCATGGAGGTGCTCGCTTCTTGCGCTTGAGACCCACCGCAGTCCAGCAACTGAGATGCAATTCGCCGCTACCGGCCGGAGACCCACCGCGGCAGCGCGCCCCCCTGCAGCTCCGAGCACAGCCCTAACCCAAACCGCTGCAGACGCCTGCAGACGCGGCACCTGCTGCCATGCTCGCCAGCCAAGGTGCTCGCAGGTACCCACTCCTGCGTAGACGAGCATGCCCACCACCTGTTCGACAAAAGTCCTCAAAGGGGGTAAACTTACCAGTCGAAGGAAGAGGTGATTCTATGCAAACTAAATCAGGAAACCAAACACACCGATTCCTGGCCAGGCTTAAACAGTACAGGCAACCAAACATGTGCTGCTTGCATTGGCTAAAGCTGGCTAGAGCTGGCCCATCTTAGTTTTGCTAGCCAGGCTTGGCGAGGAAGTGAACCAAACACACCCTATACAGCTCCGTAAAGTCACCGCAGCATCGCTCGTTCCTGTCCTCCGCTTCTCCGTCTCTCCGAGAGTCCAAGTCGCGGCGTGACAGCATCCACTCCAAAGCAACCGGCCGGCTGCTGGTGAGGGACAGCCCTGACCCCAGCTTCCACACAGCAGCCCCGTTATTGGCCTGTGGCCTTTGCCTCTGCTGCTCTGTGCTCTGCGTACAACCCATAGCCCCATACATGTACATTTGAGTTCTTGTTGATTCTTCTAATTTTTGCTTCCAAATTCTTCAATCCGTAAAATCTGCAGGCCTATGTACACATGGTTTCAATTGGCAAATTGGCGCCCCCCCCTGAATTTTGGTTCAGGCTCCGCCACTGGTTCACTTCTTAGTTTCTCACAGGTCGAACAGAGTAAGATCCTGGAAATGCTAACACCTCATCTTTTAGATCAGGGGCACCTACAGCATCTCCTGCTGTCCTGCATTTAGATCACTACTCACTAGCGCAGAAACCAAAAAGGAGAAGCTCTGATCCTACAGTTGTGAACAACAAACGCCTACAGCATCTCCCAAATGTGCATCACCAGTGCAGAATGGTGAATCATTGATCCTACAGCTGTGATGATCTAACAACTCATCTCCATATGCATCGTTTCCTGTGCTGTGTGAAAAGAACAACTAACACCACTGATTCATGCCACCACTTTATGTGGCCTTTGGCAGGCATAGCATTAGCTTTTAGCTCACTTCCACCTTGATGAACTCATTGATATCTTCTATTCGCACGACAGACATATAAGGTAGTGTACCTCCCAATGGAGGCCAAAGAGCTTCCACTTCCTCTGATCTAATGTAATGTGAAAGATAATACCAATGTAGGGCTGGGAATAATTTCTCTCAACTCTCAAGAACAATAGAACTCTAGATTACGTATTGTGATTGAAACAGTGTAGATCTAGGGTATTATCATGGATTTGAGGAAATGCTGATTGCTGAATGAGTGTTTCTAGAAGGTAAGAAAGTAAATTGCTGGGGTCTGTGAACATGCAGTTTCTTAAAAAGAACTACGTAGTTGATTTTCACCGCAACAACTAGGCCCATGGTTTTACTTACCTTTCAGTAGTACAAGAGAATGGCGCATACCAAAAGCAAGCTTCTCAATATGCCTTGCATTAAAGTATGTCACTTCAAAAGGAAAGTTCCTTGAGAGGTTATCACCAGTGCCAAGTTGTCCAAATGAGCCATCTCCACACATGAAGAGTTGCCCAGAATCTGAAAATAAGAACTAGAAACATCATAGTAAAGCTCATCAGCAATTGTTCAATTTTCCAATAAACAAAGGTAATACCAAAGAAATAGTGAACTCTTCATTAAAAAAACGAACACATGAACATATATAATACATAAATTTCATATAGAACATTTCAAACACAAAAAAGATTCTATATACAAACGACCACAATAAGAAATGAATAGTTTTAGAATCTGGAGACCTGTAGCGAATCCAGAATGGTTCCATCCAGCAGACACACAGGTTATAGTACGATTTTCAAGGAACTTAACCAACTTCGGATGAGGGATGTTGTCCAAGTTCCCATGACCAAGTTGGCCATGTGTACCTCTGCCCCAAGTAAATACTTCACCATCACCTGAAATGTTGAGTATACTGCAAACTTATTTCCATAAAAAATAGTAAAATTGTAAGGTGCATCAAGAACTAACACATGACAGCTAATTTTCTTTAGAGACTGATCAACCATATACATTTGGCCTCCAAGTAAACAGTCAACCTTGAACAAACAGCATCACTTGATAACTAAACTGTTTTATTGAAGTTGCTATGGTTTATGCTCTTTCCTATGGGTTTCATCTCTAGCCTACCCCAACTTACTTGGGACAAGTAAAAGATTTCGTTGTTGTCGTTAAGTTGCCACAGATAGATGAACATGTTGAAGTGTTTAACCAATGGTTTTCTCTCCTCTGAATGCTTAATGAATGATTACTCCACAAAATGCCGTGCGTGAAAATAAATGGTAGCTTCATTACGGGAGTAAGGTATGGAGATGCATTCACAATCTTTTCTTACATTACACATTCAGATTGCACAAAAATCGACTTTGATAATGTCAAAGTGTCAGTGGTAATGTGTCTACCATGTACCTGCCACCAAGCTAACATTCACTTCTAGAAGCATACCAAGTTGGGTTAATGTTGCCTGGATATACATTGGATAGCTGAGCATGGTAGGAGGCCAATATGCCCCAACTTGGTTGCCAAAACTACCTAGTCATTAACAAACCAAATTTTCAACTTCTAGCAATGCGAGAGCCATAATCATAATTACTATTATCACACTACTATTTCTACAACAGTGGTCAAAACATCAAACATGGAGAAACCGGCGAGAGTTCACTTGATCAACCCCAATCTTATTAGAGCCTCCTAAGGTAGCCAGGCTTACTTGTGAGGGCGATAGCGTGGGCGCCGCCACCAGCGACGAAAGAGACACGGCCGCGGCATCGAGTGGGGAGAAGCAGCGGCTGCGGGAGGTGATGATCGTAGAATCCGCCGTTCCCCAGCTGCCCGTCCGTGCCCGCACCCCAGCTCCACGCCCAGTCCGCCGCCGCCGCCTCCCCCTCCGGCTCCCGCCGCCACCGCCTCTCTTCCGGCGCAGCCGCAGCCATCGCCTCTTTCATTCCTGCTTCCGTTCGGCTAGGGCATACACGGTCGACCTTCGAGCCGACCCTAGTGAAAAATCTTGGCGGGTGGCGGAGGAATCGGCGGGGCGAGCGCAGCACAGCAGCCGCCGCTGCCGTCGCAACGCACAGCGCGGCGAGCTTGGCGTGGCCTCCCACGACGAGCTCTAGGAGGGGGCGGCAACGGAGGCTTCGCGCGGGCGGATGACCGCGGCGGCTTCGAGTGGCTCTTGCGCGGCGGACGTGACAGGGACAGGGACGGAGGCGGCGTCGCGGCGATGTAGATGGGAGCGGAGGCGGAAGAGGGGAAAAAGGATTTAGCCTTTACAAAAACTTAGTAGCTTCGCACTCGCACCTTTGTCGTCTCTAGCTAGTTTCGCCCTGCATTTAGCGACGAGTAAAGGTTAGTCCCGGTCACGTTTGTCGGATGCTCGTCAGAAGGATTAAACATAAATTAATTATAAAATTAATTAGACAGACCGAGACTAATTTTTAAGATAAATTTATTAAGCCTAATAAATCTATTATTAACACATATTTACAGTAGCACCATATTATTAAATCATGAACTAATTAGACTTAATAAGTTCGTCTTACAAATTCAGGCTTATTTGGTTCTCTTTGACTAAAATTTAGCTACTAAAACTAGTAGCTAAACTTTAATCACTCCTATTTAGTCTTCTAGTCTTTCTAACTAAAGTGACTAAACAACGTTAAAGTAGTTGAACAAAGACCGATTTACCCTTATTCAATGCACAGATTGCCCCTGCCTTGGCGCACTGCTGCCCCTGGCTCCCGCTCTCCTCCCACGCTGCTGGCCCTGACTCCCGCTCTGCCCCTGGCTCCCGCACTCGATCACATGGCATTGCCGCGCTGCTGGCAGCCTGTGTGCACACCTCAAATTTTTTATACAATCCAAATAATGTTGATGCAGTACACAAATCTCTTCTTACAATTCATGAGAACTAAGACCTACTCAACAAATCATTGGCTATCCACTCACAAAACTGATTCATATTTTGATCCGACGCGTGCTAGCTCCATTTCGTTGACCTCTATTTGCTTGAGAAGACGATGCACCTTCTTCAACAACTGGCACGTAATTTTCATCACGATCACACATGTCGAAGTCTTCATCCGGCAAAGCACTCTCTCTAATAAAATTACTCTCTCTAATAAAATTATGAAGTGCCATGCATGCGATAATTATCTGGCTTTGCTTTGGCATCGGATAACTTAGTAAATTTAACAAAATCCTCCACTTCATCTTCAGAACTCCAAAAGACCGCTCGATGACATTACCAAGTGAAGAATGTGCAAAATTGAAGACCTCCTTTTTACCTCTTGGCATTGGCCCTTCTTGATACTCTTGGAGATGATACTTCGTGCCCTTATACGGTACAAGATAACCCGGTCGTTTTGGGTATCCCGAGTCCACAGGATAAAACTTGCCTACACATTCAATTTAATTTGGTTACTAAAATTGAAATTGGCAAAACATTAGAAGTCAGAACAAAACAAAGCACTAGACTAACCCACCATCTAATAATATGAACAACTGAACATCCAATTGGAAATCATATAGAGTCTAGTAATCCAAAGTAATTATCATCAATAACTAGTTGTCATCCTAAAAGTTTCCAGGGGTTTTGGCTCATGCCATCGCTTTAATCGGTTAACAAGTCATTTAAGAGCCCCACTTATGCTCCACATGGCATCCTCTTCACGGGAGCTAATTTCTGCCAACATGGACATCTTTGCAATAGTTGCCCTGTGCTGTGCCACAGTGGTTTTAAGCTGTTGTAAAAAGCAGTATTTGGAAAGTCCAAAAGTAAGTTCAGACAATTGTATTTGGGTAAGTTCTATCATAGAATCGTTGGTCCTCACTGGGGTTAACTTGGGTAATCTAATGCACATTAATATCTTCATTTGCAACCCCGGTCTCTTTTGCTTCTAGGTGAAGCAGGGTGCTATCTAGCCTCTGACCCCTCACTTGAATGATTTCAGAACTCAAGTCTAGATAAGGTAAACCAGTGGTTTCTGACTGCTGCATAGAAAGTCTAAGCAACTCAAAAAAATTGACATATTGTTAGATACAAGTCTAAGCATAATGTCTAGCACCTTATCATTATAACATAAACTCCTAGCCTATGGAAGAATAAATCAAGCAATCTAGAGGAACTAGAGATGAAGAACAAATCAAGCAATTTAGAGGAACGACTAGAGATCAAACAAAGCAAGTGAACAGGCTAGGATTTGTTGCAGCTCCAATCATGCCACTGCCACATAGTCTTGCATTGAGTCCATCTGTTCTTGAATTGTTTGACTTCATGGTTGAGGCCAGTCCTTTCAAAATATTTCTGGGCTATAATCTTGTAAGCTGTATTTTTCATCTGCCCATTTGGACAATTGCCTTTTCTAATTTGTTCAACACATAGTTCACAGAATATATGTGTTTCCTTCACTTGTCCAATTTGCCTTGTCAAAACGGTTCTATTACAGAAACCAGTTCTATCATCAAGAAAAGATCATCTATTACATGAAACAATTTACACATAAAGATCTGATAAATTAAATAGTTACTATTGCAAGCACACATGCTGGATGGTTATTTTTGTAGCAGCATATATAACAATTGGAGCTCTGGGCCTCAACTTTGGATTTTTCAAAAAAAAAAAACATGCTGGATGGTTACTATTGCAAGCACACATGCTCGGGAATGCACTATGCAATTTGATTATTGAAGCTCGGGAAGTAGTAGCTAGTTTTGTTTAGCATATACATACATAAGCTAATAAAACACACATGCTTGGATTATTGCAGAACCACCACCAGCAGGTATATATAGCTAGGCATCAGAAGATGACAACCAAACCATGCATTATCCGATATACATATGCCTAACCAAAGAAAAGATAGCATTTCATACACAAGTGTCACCAGGCTTTATTACTCGGTTCAGAGCTGCATAATACTAAGTTGATATTCCAATCCTGAATTTCTGGAGGGGATTAGTGTATGTCTGTAGCCAGCAGACTCATATGTACCGCTCCAGCATTGACAAACAAACACATATCAAGATTCCAAATCTTTAGTAAAGAAAACATACTGAACGATGCACCAGATATATCATATATGTTCAGAGTTGAGACGGAAACTATCTCCTCAGTATGATATCACACGTCCATAATTAAAACTTCATCAATCTATATATATATATATCTTACACGTGCTATAGCTAGTAGTGCATGTCTGTAAAGTTTCTAGCACTGGTTGTACCCTTGCGCGTAGTCATGGAACACTGAATCCACTCCAGGATGTACTGGAACAAAAATCACAGAACTGGAACTTACCAACTGGGAGCCGTTGTCATCTGCTTGCTCCCACTGCCAAATTTTAGGAGGGGATAACCAAACAGGGCCTTAGCCTTCATCTGTGCAATTAGTTTTATAATTAGTCTATGTTTAATACTCTAAATTAGTGTCTAAATATTCGATGTGACATGACTAAAAATTAGTCCGTGGAAACCAAACGGGCCGCGCGATGATTTTACTTCAGATTTAGACTATGTTCGGACTTGCTAGCGCTCGGCTCCGACATCTCATCCGAGCGCCATACTCGCTCAGCATGGGAGCAAGCACCCCAGGACGTTGGGCTTGGGGACGAGCGGCTCAGCAGCGGGTCCGCGCTGCCCCGAACGTAGCCCGTGACATCTCGAACGTCGCTCACGCCGTTAGCCGCTTCCCACACGCATCCCATATGCAACCCTTGATCTACTTTTGAAAATATCCAGATGCAACAGTTGCAACATAAAAAGAAAACAAATGAAACACTTGATACGTGTGTCTGAAACACTTATAAAAACACCTGAAAATATTTGAAAACCATTACAAACATATGCAACATCCATATAAAACACTTGCAACAGACATATGAAACATCTGAAACACTTGAAAAATACGCTTGCAACATGCATGCATATGCAACATCCAGATAAAAATACTTGCAACATACGTTTGATAGAGATGAAATATTTGGAACATACACTTCAAACATTAATGTATGTCATCACAACATATGCAACATCTCAATCTACTTTTGCAACACCGATACGAAACACTTGCAACACACCTCCAAAACATCTGAAACACTTGAAAGAGATGTTTGCAACATGTGCTCTCGGTGCAAATATCTCGTTAATGCTTGGGAATGGTGTATCGGCGGTGTATGGAACGTAGAGCTCGCCGGTGGCGCGGAGCTCGTTGCTTCGGTGGAGAAGACCATGACATGTCCAGTGGAGAAGGGCGTGGCGGATCGCTTTGATGGAGAAGACAGACCTCGCGCTGGAGAAGGTCGCGGTGGGCAAGAGGCGCCATGGAGAGGGATGAAGACGGGCAGCCACGTTGGGGCGCGGTGGTGATGCCGGCCGGCGGTTGACGCCTGGACGCTGTCAAGAAGGCTAAGGTGGCGCGGCAGAGCGCTATCGCGGCGCTATGGTGGAGAGTCTTCCGGAGAGGACAAGTGGACAAGAGGATGCAATGTTGGGTTGGTGTCGCGGCCCGCGAACGACGGCATCTGGATGATCGGACAGCCGGGTCTAAGCATTTTCGTATGTTTATAGATCCGGAGTACATCGTGTCCTCACATGAGAGCATTTCTAGCAGTTTCCTATTACATATATGTATTAAGGTATCCCAATATTATTTTTATAAATATTAGGGGAGTACCCAATGTATCTCCTCTTAAGGTGGTTTCCAGAGGAGTGTATAATATATAAGAGAATGAAAAGTGGTAGTTGCAAGGGTCCCCATGATATTAGGTAAGATACAAATCCTATTTATTTGAATGGAGATGAGAAGAAATTTTGGTGACCACAAAAGAAAAAGAGAGTTATTGGGGAATTATTGGAACAAGAAAAAGTATAGCTCCCCAATATATATATAGGATACTCTGACTACTAAATTTAGACCACTTTAGTATATTTGTAGATTTATTAATGATCTATGATATTTTTTACGGTTATCTAAACTTTAGACAACGCTTTAAAATATCGGTTTGGAATCTTAAGAGCTAAAGTTTAGTGGTGATTATGATTCCATAAAATCCAAATAGGGCCTTCATTCTATAGATGCTAGGTCCAATGACCTACTTATTAACTGACTGTTGTGATTTTTTTTTATCTTTTTATATATTGTTTTATTATGAGAGTGGAACTAATAATATGAAAAGAACTTAACCTTTCGATCAAGGGAGATAATACAAGAAGTGATCGAAGGCTCGGTTAGAGGATCGAGTTAAATAGGTCCTAACGGCTACAACTTGCCAAAATCGAATGCAACCGCCTAATCAACTCTAGGTCTTATCCCAAGCTACACCATGCATAAAAAGAGGAACATCTCCAAAAATGCCTCCTACGTTGCCCTCTACTTCCAATTTTGGCAGCGGGTGTTAAAAACCTGCTCCAGCAGCCCCTACTGCATCCCTACTTCTATCGTCCCCCTACTTTTTCCCCACTCACCTCCTACCTCTGTGGGCCTCCTGCTCCACTGCCCCTACTTTTCTCTCTGTTTCTTCTCTGCTCGAGGACTCCACTGCGTGATTCGCGCGACTCCGCTCGGCTTCCATCACGTCGTGGCCGCCGATGTTCGCTCGGCCGTTGTCGGCGCCTCCGTCTCCACCCCGGCTGGCTGGCCGTCCCCCGCCGCACTAGCCCCAGGCGCGGCCCCGATGCAGGACGAGGTGGCCGTGCTCCAGGCACGACCCTGATGTCGGTGGCCCTACCCCAGGCCCAGCCCTGGGGGTTCGAGCTTTGCCCACGCACAGGGCCCTTGAAGCCTAGGGGCCCAATCTCAAGTATGTAAGCTGGTTGGCAATACTCTGGTGCAATAGGAAATACCAGGCGCGTAAGAAAGAGTCTGTCGATTTCCCTTCCGTCGCGACCGCTCTCCTTCGTGGTTTTATCGCGGCGCGCCTTCGCGTCTGCCGTCCGGCGTCACCGTCGCCGATCAGTCGTGCGTAGCGCACTGGCTACTCCGCTTGCTCGCTCCATAACTCCGTTCCCAACCAAGCGAGTATGACACTACGACTATACGAGACGTCCTTGCGTCCAGACGTGTTCAGGTAAAGTGCCGTGCCCAATTAGCCCTGTTCCCTAAGCCCCTTTGTTGATTGTTTAATCAATGTTTAATTTGCCTAATTGCCTTTGCCCCTGTCGTTATTCTTCAGAATATAAGACTCAGATCTAATTTGGGATCGGGGAATTCCTAATGGTGCAGGGCGTGAATAATTATTATCTCTGTTCTCCACTTGTCTCTCGCCAAAAAAATACTTGGTAATTTACTAACACTCATTTTTATTTTAACGTTAAACTGAATCTAGTATTTCTAAAATTCCAGTGTACTCGTGTTGACAAAAGGCACGCATTTATATAGAAGTGAAAAAAGAAAAAAATAGAGATGGATATAATTTTTATGCATATTATTATAATTATAATGAAGGGCCCATCTCCCAGGCTTCGCTCCAGGTCTATAAATTAACAGGACCAGGCCTGCCCTGCCCCAAGCGTGCCCCGCACTAGCGGCGCAGCCAGCCCCGCTCGGGGCCCCTCACCGGCGTGGCCCGGCTCCCGACGGCGTCCCTCCCCGGCACAGCAAGCTCCCAATGGCATCCCTCCCCAGCGCGACGAGGCAAAGGAGCTCATCCATGGAGAAGACGACAATAGAGAGAATGACATGTGGGACTCATCCATGGAGAAGACGACAATAGAGAGAATGACATGTGGGTCTCAGGATAGATTTGGAGGTGTGTTTTAGGCGGTACTACTAGAGCAAACAAATAAAAATGAGTAGCCTCCGAATAGGTGGCTTCCAAAATTGAGAAGTGGGGGTTTTGTTTTAGGCATGTCTATTGCCTCGATTATGCACGTTGACTTTAGCGGTCCATAGAACATCGACATCATCTCAAGTAATTACGTGATTGATTGTTTTTTTATAAAATGTGATTAATTGTCATGTGTTAGGCTAATGAGATCTTAATTAAGCATAAGATCTAACATGAACACCCGCCGCAGCTTGGTGAGCGCATCCCTAAGGTTGCGGCTGACATCTAGGGTGTGGTTGGTAGCATGTATCAGATTTCTCATCCGAACTCATGTGAGATAGGTTCATTGGAGCCAGGCTAGCTAGAACACAAGTGCAAAAGGTAAGTTTGTTTGGTTACATGTATTAGACAAACCAGATCTGAGCTCTGGCACACAACCAAACATCCATAAAACAGAAGATGTTGTATGTCCCAGAGTGAGTAGCAAAGCACACACGGTGCTTTGATGTTCTTGTTGGCCTGACTGAGAAGATCGGAGCAGTCAACCAAACAAAGTCATCGAGTGAAGATGCTGCATGAAACGGACCAGGCCCAAGTCTATACAGGCTTCCAATCACAACCTAGCTAGTTCCACTCGCTTGGAACCGAGAGACCAAATGAGCCAAACGGATGCTTGGAACGAGAAGAGCCGATGTTGTATGGTTGTCCAACATGGATAAATACATGACATGGCAGTATTGGACTATACACACATGAATTTGTCAATTTGTTGCACCAATTTCAATAGATTATAAATTGTTGGACCAATCTGTACCCATACGTACATATAGTTGTTATATAAGGTGAGTGCTATTTACTCTTCTCTAAATGTTTTAACATGCCTCCAGCTCCATATTATAGTTTTAAAGTAACAACACACGGCTCCATAAAATCCATCTGTACCTACGTTAAACACACTAGTAGAGAACAGACCTTTGATCCTCGACCAAAATGGGCTCTAGTCCCGGAATTTTTTGCCCCCGGGACTAGAAATACCTTTACTCCCGGTTGGTGGCTCCAACCGGGACTAAAGGCCCCTGCCCAACGGCTACTGCGCCAGACAGAGGTGGCAGGGACCTTTAGTCCCGGTTGGAGCCACCAACCGGAACTAAAGGTATACTTTTACTCCCGGTTGGTGGCTCCAACCGGGAGTAAAGGTCTACTCCCGGGCCGTGGCTGCGCCCGGGGTTGGAAAGTTACCTTTAGTCCCGGTTGGATCTATCAACCGGGACTAAATGTTCTCCCTTTATAAATCGGCCGTCTCCTCCTTCCTCCCCGAACCCGAGCTCAGCACATTTTGAAGCTCACTGCAGTAGTGTTCTTGCTTCCTCCCTCCCTCCATTGTTCCTCCATCCATTCTTCGATTCCTTCGTCGATTCTTCAGTTGTAAAGGTTACCAATCTCATACTCTCATTTTTTACCATTTTCTTATGCCATTTTATTCACTATATATATTTATGGTTCTTTATTGTGGTTTTTTTTTCATTTGTAAGCAATTTGAGCTCAAAATCACTTTAAACTTGCATATTTACATGAAAGAAGGTTAAAGTATATATAAATATAAAGTTAGAAAATAGTTAGAAAATTATAGCAAATCCTTACTAGTTGAACTTGCGGACCGTGTTCAGGTCGGCGAGGATGTTCTCTGCCGAGCGGTAACGGACGTCAAGGAGGAGCTTTGATTCTACGAGGGAGAGCGATAACGGTCGTGGAAGACCGTGTTCTCTTCCTCGTAGAATCGGAGCTCTTCCTTGACCAAGTACGGTGCCGTCCGGTGGAGAAATCCTCGCCGAGCTGATCACGTAAGCAAGGTCAACTAGTACGGATGGTTATTTATTCACATGTCCCGATATCGTCGTAGTAGTCTGTCAATCACCATACCTAAACGTAGTATATATAAATAAAAACTTAGAAAATAGTTAGAAAATTATAGAAAATCCGTACTAGTTGAACTTGCGGACCGTGTTCAGCTCGGCAAGCATGTTCTCTGTCGAGCGGTAACGGACATCAAGGAGGAGCTTTGATTCTACGAGGGAGAGCGACAACGGTCGTGGGAGACCGTGTTCCCTTCCTCATAGAATCGGAGCTCTTCCTTGACCAAGTACGGTGCTGTCCGGTGGAGAAATGCTCGCCGAGATGATCACGTAAGCAAGGTCAACTAGTACGGATGGTTATTTATTCACACGTCCTGATATCGTCGTAGTAGTCTGTTATGTGTGTACATTCCCATTCTTCTGTTAATTTGCGGAAATATCATATGAATTACTTACCTGCCGCAGTAAAAGACGAGAACACAATGACCATTAAAAATATCATTGTTTAGAGATCTAGATAATTTTATAGTTTGTTAATTTTATTTGTTTATAAAAGAAGAAATTTATAGTGTATTAAAAAATGAGTATAGAGAGTAGATGGCAACTGCTTCCGGGTCCTCGGCCTCTCATGGGTTTCCAAAGCGACTTAGGCCGGGCCTTCCTCTCATTCCATGCGGCAAGTGTCGTGATGAGATGAAGATTGTGATGGAGTACCGAGTGAAGAAGGAGGGTCCCAACAAGGATCGTATCTTCTACAAGTGTCCGGATCGCAATGTGAGTTATTTTATCGTATTTAATGATTATGGTTAGTTTATACCTATTTTCATGATGGTTGTGATTAAAGTTCTAGTTTTTTGTTTTAATTTCAGTGGGATGGCAGTGGACGATGTTCAGGCTTCTACTAGGAGGAAGAGTATGTTGAACTCGTGCAAAAATATCTTGCACAACAGGCAGATACGGCGGCTAATGAGGCAGTGATCCAGCCAAAGAAGCCCAAAGATGTTGCACAATCGGGGGATCTGTCTGTTTTAGTTGAGATTGGTCGCGAAATCCTTGTGCTCCTGAAATGTATTTTAGCTTTAGTTCTTTTAGTGGTAGTTGGGATTGTCTACATTGTAGCGATGCTTTCATAAATTTGTATCTTTTGTGGTGGTACGCATGTTGTATAAATAATTAATTATGATCTAGGTTTTAATATGATATTTATGTCATGTAATGCAGATGAGCCGTCATTGGATGTATAATGCTGATCGCCGCTCACAAGAGTTCATTGACGGCGTGCATTCTTTATTACGTGCGGCCGAGACAAACAAACGCGACGGTTTCATGTGCTGCCCATGTGCCATATGTAAGAATACGGTGGAATATCCTTGCTCAAGGACTCTTCATTCACACTTGTTCAAGTCGGGTTTCATGCCAAACTATATTTGTTGGACAAAGCACGGAGAAACCGGTGTTGTAATGGAAGAAGATGAAGAAGAACAATGGGACGACAATGATATTATTCCTGATGGTGCGTGCTTCAATGATACTGCAATGGGAGAAGCTGAAGAAGAGGTAGCCGCAGAAGATGAGCCGGCTGATGATCTTTGTCAGGTCATTCGTGATGCACAAAGAGAATGTGAAAGTGAAAAGGAGAAGATCAAGTTCGAGCGGATGCTAGAAGATCACAAGAAATTGTTGTACCCAACTTGTGATGCAGGGCAGAAAAAGTTGGGAACCACACTAGAATTGCTGCAATGGAAGGCAAAGAATGGTGTATCTGACAAGGGATTTGGAGAGTTACTAAAAATCCAAAAGAAGATGCTTCCGAAGTACAATGAATTGCCCGCCACTACCTACGAAGCAAAACAAGTTGTCTGTCCTATGGGGCTAGAAATAGAGAAGATACATGCATGTCCTAATGACTGCATCCTATACCGTGGCAAAGAGTACGAGAAATTGGATGCATGCCCGGTATGCCATGCGTCGCGGTATAAGATCAAGCGAGATGACCCTGGTGATGTTGAGGGCGAACGTCCACGTAAGAAAATCCCTGCCAAGGTTATGTGGTATGCTCCTATAATACCACGCTTGAAACGTCTGTTCAGAAACAAAGAACATGCAAAATTGTTACGATGGCACAAAGAAGACCGTAAGGTAGACAATATGTTGAGACACCCTGCTGATGGGTCCCAGTGGAGAGCAATCGATAGAGAATTCCCGGAGTTTGCAAATGACGCAAGAAACTTAAGGTTTGCTTTAAGTACAGATGGTATCAATCCTTTTGGAGAGCAGAACAGTAGTCATAGCACTTGGCCTGTTACTCTAAGTATCTACAACATTCCTCCTTGGTTATGCATGAAGCGGAAGTTCATTATGATGTCTGTGCTCATCCAAGGTCCGAAGCAACCTGGCAATGACATCGATGTGTACCTTAGACCACTTATTGATGAACTTCTCATTTTGTGGAATAAAGAAGGTGTACGTGTGTGGGATGAGTACAAACAGGAACACTTTGATCTGCGAGCATTGTTGTTCGTAACAATCAATGATTGGTCTGCTCTAAGTAATCTTTCAGGACAGTCAAACAAGGGATATAATGCATGCACACACTGCTTCGGTGATATTAGAGGTGTATTCTTGAAGCCTAGCAAGAGGCCAGCCCCTCAAACGAAGAACCAGTCCCCGCCTACAAAGAAAGCCACCGTGAAACCAAGGGCTATTCCCAAAATAATATCTGAAGAGAAGGAAGAAGGAACTGATGCATATAAAAAAGACATGTCTAGATTCTATGACAAACTTAAAATGAATCAAGAAGCAAGGAGAAACCCAGAGAAACCGTACTTCTTCGTAGCTCCGGATATTTTAAGAAAAAAGGTGACTTCTTACCAGCATCAACAGCGGGAATCTCGTAAGCCGTCCAAATCAACGTTATCAGACTATGACCGCACTCTCACCAAGTCAATTGAGGCGGCACAGAAAAAGAAGCGGGCAGGGAAAGGAGTTGCCCAACTCGGACAACAAGCGCACCAATCAATCCCCCCGCTAGTTGTTGGTAATGAATATGGTTCGAATTTAGGATTAATGCATCAGGCAAACATACCTCCGGATATCGATTTGGATCACCTTGGTAAATTTCTTGATGAGACTGGTCTCGACCTTTACCAGATGTTTGGTGATAGAAACATTGAGAGTGCGGCGGAGGTTGATATTTGGAAGAAAAAATTTGTACTAGGCCAGAGTCTATACAACCCTCAAGCCTTATCTGATCTGGGGACGCAAATGTACCTGCTAAATAAGTGGTACATGCAGGCGTCTACCAGTGGAGACTTCTGCGTTGGTGTCAGAATTAGAGACGAACATTGGTTCCATGGCGATGATGTTATGTATGTTGACTTTGCAGAATTTCATCAACTATGCCACCTGACCTCTCTGGACAAAGTTATCATTAGCTGCTATTGCCTGTAAGTAATAATTCTTTCGATCTATTATTAAACTCATCATATGTGTGTATATGCATATAAATTATCCTAACAAGTACTATATATATGCAGATTTACAATGACAGAGCTCAGAAAGGAAGGCTGCAATGAAATTGGTTTTGTTGATCCCCATATAGTATTCAAAGACCCAATTACTCCAATGACTAATTGGAAGTCTGAGTCAGAGAGTAACCTCATGAACTTCTTAGTGAACCAACGCCACAAGAAGGATATACTCTTTCCCTATAACTTCAAGTGAGTGTTAATCATGTCGATCATAGCCTTAATGGCTCATATGTTGATTCTAGTTAATTAATGAGTGTTATGCGTTATATCCTATAAACACATGCAGCAATCACTGGATATTGATGGACATCGATCTGGTGAAAAGTCACTTGATAATCTATGACTCGATGAGAAAACCACAACAAGACTACCAAGATATGATAGATATTATCCAGAGGTAATTTCGGGATCTCTAGCAACTATATATACACACAAACATGATGATTAACTATATCTGATGACGTGGCAAATTTTTTATTGGGCAGTGTTTGGAAAACCTTTATTGAGAAGCAACACATGGAAAAATGCAAAGCGCCACTGAATGTAATCCCATTGAAAGTAAGTCCCCTAAATCGCATCATCTTTATTAATTAAACATATAGCTTTCACCGGATCACCAGATTGGATGACAAATCTTTTTCTCGTAAAGTGGTGTCTGAGGCAGGAACAGGGGAACAACTACTGTGGTTACTATGTTTGCAAGTTTATCAAGGTGCTCTCCCAAAGAACTCCTACAGAGAGACTCAAAGTACGTTAAAAATACACTATATATTCATTTAATTATTATTATTGATTGTGTTACTATGTCTTTATATATATATATGTACATATATTAATTTATTTTCCTTTAATTCAAACCTGTAGACTCGATGGTTGGAGGAAAAGGTCATACGGCAAGACCAAATCAAAGCAATTCAAGAGTCTATAGCCGGATTTTTTAATGAGCAGGTCATCGATTCCAAGGGCGAGTTCTACTTTGACCCAACACTGCCATTGAAGCCAAGCTAGAGGATGAGAAGAAACTTGTTATGTCACAACAACTATAATGCAATCTTTTGTAATATATGCACATGAAATAATATAATGTAAAATACACATATGCATGCATGCATGTAAATATATATATGATGCATGCATATATATATATATATATATATATATATATATATATATATATTTCTATGCTTGAATTGTGTGATTTAATACGTTCATTGTGCTTGAACCGAAACATACTATATGCGCGTATAAATGTATAATTAGCAACGTACAATACGACTTCGAAAACCTATTTTGAAAAGAAAACAAAAAAATGAAAAGAAAAGAAAAAAGAAAAAAACCTTTAGTCCCGGTTCGTATTACCAACCGGAACTAAAGGTGCCGGCCATCGTGGCATGTCAGGAGGCACCTTTAGTCCCGGTTGGTGTTACCCACCGGGACTAAAGGTCCTCCTTTAATCCCGGTTCCTGACCCGGGACTAAAGGACCCCCTTTAGTCCCGGATGCTTGCTCCCGGGTGGGGAACCGGGACTAGAGGGGGTTCCCCACCGGAAATAAAGCTCGGTTCTCTACCAGTGACAGGACCGAAAGGGCCGGCCTTCTATAGGTGACAATCCAAAGTGTCGTCCCTCCTCTGCTGGCATCCTTCTATAGCTCACATAATTCCTGTAACAGGCACCAAGGCTGAGAGAGGCAGCGGTATCGGACACTTGCCTGAAGGTGCCAGCCTCTTCTTGCCTGTTAACGTCCATAGTAACCGCTGCTATATGTTCTCTTTCTCTCCGCATATTTCCATGGTGTTCTCCGAGTTAACCACGTTTGCTGCCCACCTGCCGTGTGTGAAAGAAATAAGAATCCATCCATCTCCAGCTGATCGATGCTCCATTCGGACGACGACGAGATCAAATCTGTGATGGTGCAGATTCCGCGCGCTGGTCTCACCCATCACCGGCGCCCAGGCTATTCTCGTCTCGTTCGGTAACCGGGCGGCCTGGTCCCGTCCGGGGAATGGTTCCGCGTATCTTCCCTGAAGAAGAAATCGAGAAGCGTTCACACAATCACACTTGCGCTGTATGCCAACTAGTATATGAAGTGATAACTGGACTGCAACAGACACAAAGAGAACTTGTTTTAGACAGGAATCTCTATCTAGGAAGAAAAAAAAGTTGTACAAAAAGGCGCAAAACGGGCTAAAGGAGATTTCATCAGACAAAAGGGCAAACGGGTGAAAAGCTCTGACGAAGCTTTATTCTTAACCCTTGCGTGTGTTGTTCGGCGGTCGATCTGCTGACACCGGCGCACGCACGGAAGATGCTTTGGACTCTTCAAGTGCCTTTGAGATGCAATACATTCGCAGCATATAGTACAGATGCTCCCAATGCAAGAAGTTGTGCACTTCATTGCTGCTGCTGGCCCCCTGCTCTTCTCTTCCACCGCACGGGATGAGTTCATCACACAGCCATCGTCGGAAGCTCTCAACTCTGAGCAGGAGGCCGTCACCCGTCAGCATGAGCGACCGCAGGTACGGGTACTCGTACCCGCTGCCCCAGGGTAAGTGTCCTAAGGATGAAGAAGACAACGGATTAGACTAGTATTTACATGCACGACTTGTTCTTGGATAATAATTGCTTCGCTATGCTCCTGCTCCTCGTAACACAGGGTACTACAACAACGGACCGCCCGTGATGGCGACGGCGAAGTCGCGAGAGAGAGGAGGGAGGGCGTAGGTATTTTAGGCCTATCGGCCAGCCGCGAGCCGATAAGAAGGCCTATCGGCCGTCCGAGGGCCGACAAGCCTGTCGGTGGCGGTGTGGAAGCCGATACGTACCTGTCGGCTCTCCAGCTGCCGATAGGTGAGCTATCGGCAATCCGGCGGCCGACATACTACTGCTCTTACAATTCTGTGCTGAGATGCTTTCTTTTTCTCTTGGACACATGCAGTCTCGCTGCTCTGTGCTGCTGCTGCCTCATAGACGAGTGCTGCTGCGACCCGTCGGTCATATTTGTGAGCTGATCCGACCACAACATGCCGCCACCATCCCAGCCCACATTCAGGTTTTATTTTTGCATTTTCGAGCTCACCGATTCATGCCAAGATTGTATCACACCTTTTTAAAAAATTCCTCACACTAGGGATATATTGTAACATAGTCATGCACCAACCTCTTATTCAGACAAATAAACTGTTTTTGGTTCTTCTGGACCTCTTAGTACCAACATTTTTTTTTTCAAATGATGGAACAGAGGTGAACCTCTAATTATCTACATAACACTGCAGCAGCCTCTTCTCCATTTAGGCCCTCTTTGGCGCGGCTCCGGGAGGCTCTGGCTCCTCCGCCCGTGACACTGTAGCAGAAGCCGTTTCGGAAATCGAGACAGAAAATGAGCTGGGAAGAGCCGGAGCCGGTGAAGCCACGATTTGGAGCTCCTCCGGCTCCGTGCTACAGTAGTGGAGCCGGAGCCGGCAAAAGCCGTGCCAAAGGGGCCCTTATTCAGGTTCTGTCCTAAAATAATTTGTTTGCATAATTCATAGGCCCTTTCAAATATGATTCAGTACACAAGTTTCGACAACTAACCATGTCCAATCATTTCATGGCCTAATTCATTTCTTGCTTTTTCATCTTCACAGCGTCAAAGACTCATGCTTCTGCCTTCACATTTCAGTTCAAGCTTCGACAACATCTGGCCTGCAGGACGCTCCAACCACCGCTGCTCTATCCACTTGCTATTGCTGTTCTCCTCCACCACAATATGACGATCGAACTACATCTTCAATTCAGACAAGCATCCCGCATGCTGCATGGTTGCAATGCAGCATTACTGAAGTTAATTTCGTCCTTTCCTCCTCCATGAAAAATTTAGCTATATCATGTACTTTCCTGCCCGTGCAAAGCGCGGGGTTACCGGCTAGTATCTCATATATGTATGTACGTGTGCTCGCACTTGGCACCTTTGACGGCGCCTAACATTTTTTATAGCTTTCATTTTCTCTCTCTCTCTCTCTGTTTCTCTTTTTTCACATCCATCCTGTCCCATCTGCTTGAATTTTTACAAGCAGAAGTAGAATTTTGTTCAACTACTTTGTTTAGACATTTCAAAAATAAATTAAGTAAAAAACTTATTTAAAATGACTTAAAACTTTTTTAGCAGTACAAGTTGTGATTGATAAGTTTTTTCTAGGAAACTTAGTTGATGAGTTGTTGCAATAAAGTTATGTAAATAAAATTAGTTGAAAAATCTGTTCTATAAAGTTATTTTGAATATGATTTTCAATGTTGTCGAATAATATCAGTGTTCGTAAAAGTTTCTAAAAAATATGAAGTTTCTTAAATATGTTGAACAACGAGAAATCTGTGTACAAGTTGTCCGTAAAAATTTAAAATAGAAGTTTCTGAAAAGAATTTCTCACGATAACGTTCTGGTTAAAGTAATGTTGAAAATGTTAATGCCAATGAATTGTCCTCGGAAGTTTGTTCAGGAAAGAGTAAAAGAATTCACCGCGTTCGGCTGGTACCTTCGGGCACTGTAGCTCGGATGGTCGTGGATGTTTGAATAGTGTTCTATGAGGGAGAATAAACTGAAACAATCCGAGACCGGAACAGCCGAACGCACTGATTGTGTGTATAAATAACTACATAGGAGTATATAACTTTCTAAAATCTAGAAAATAACTACATATAGGAGTATAAACAACGTTCGGCTGGCTGATGCGACTGCCGCAGCCAACCAACAGACATAAGGAAGTAAGTAGCGGTGGAAGGCTTGCAACAGTAAAAAACCCAGCAGCAACAGCTGCTTAAAATCTTAAGCTTACAGCCAGTATAGTTGTAGAAATAATGATTTTTTAAAAGAAAATAGATAGTGTCATGGCTGTAACTGTAAGGGATTGATCGCCGGTTTTGCTCGCGACCGGTACAGCGAGGCTCTTGTGTTCGCACTGGAGACGTTTTTTCCATTTACAAGAAACCTGGAAAGTGACGCTGCAATGCTGCTTGAAGCTGCTGCAGCCGTCGTTATCAACTCCTAAGTCAAGCCGGGCGAACATTTTAAAAATTAAAATAATTAAATTAACAAAAGAAATAATTAAATTAACAAAAGAGCCCGACTTTACCCTCGCCCTGAGATACAGGTTGTGTGATAAAATCCAATGTCGTAACCGGGAGCATACCTCGATGGAACTCCAACGTGAGACGTGGGTTGCGAGGTGACAATCGATACCATGGGATATATCATCCCCTATCATTGATTTTTTTTCCTCTCTTATTTGAGCTCTTTCCTTACCATGTTTATTGCTTTTGCATATGTTTACTTGTTGACATTTTCCTTTTTTTTATAGGAGCTCTTGCGTTTATATCCTTGTTTTGTATCGAAATTGTGATTTTATCCCTATTTTTTTGACTTTGTGAATTTACCCTTACTGTGTCATTCACAAAGCACCAGTTTGCCCCTGCTCCGTCATCCACCCCTAACGGTGTTAAACTTTGTACAAAAGGACATAAATGCACATGCGATTTTGCCCCTGTTTGTTATGCCTAATTGTGATTTTACCCTGATTTGGAATTATACTTTTTTATTGTATGTCTAATTATAATTATTTGAACTCAGATTTAATATTGATAAATATTCAAAATTTTGGCAGCACCTTTGCTATATTTTGCTAGCATCATGACAACAATATGAAGCACATATAAAACACATAAGAAAAATCATGGAGAACCACAGCATTTCAAAGTCTACCATACAACATATCAACATGTCCACAAAAGTTGTGAAAAAAAACATGTCCACAAAAGCTACAGGTCTACACTATGTCACATGTCCACAAAAGCAACTACACCGTGTTATATACTATTGTTAAACTCTCACCGGTCTTTTGTCAAGGATAGGCATCAATGGATAGTTCTCCTTCACGCCTCGTTCAATCAGAGAATCACTATCAGCAGCTCTCTTGAGATTAGAAGCAAACAGATTCAATCTATCCTGAATATTCTTGTTTGGGTGCTTGATTGAGGTCTAGTCCAACGACTCCCAAATTGTGTACGAAATTGTGCGTTTTCATTCGCCTCCTTCTATAGAAGTTCTTCAGTCTGAACAAGTAGTTCCTGATTGACCCTGCTCAAATCCCTAAGCTGCTGCAACTCAAATTCTAAGCCAGCAGGGCCACCACTTATCTGCACAGCCTCTACGTCTTCCTTCAGATCCAAGGGCAAGGTTATATTTCCTTCCAATGAAAGAATAGAATCTGGTAAGTCCATTTCCTTCAGCCTGACTCTAGTGATCTCACTAGCTTGCTGTAATTTCTCTGCCTGGGTCCGGATAATATTATCTACCATCTCTGTGTACTTAGAGAGTGCTTTCATGCTGTCATTAGGCACAAGTGATGAAAAAAGCCTTTCCTTGCTGGCATCTAAAACTTCAGCCAAAGAGGTAGGCTTTATAAGGGACGCTGCAGGGAGGGCTCCCAAGGAACCAGCAGCTGGAACCCGCATCAGGTAAACACGATCATTCTCCTTCATAGCCCTTTCCAAGTTGGTTTTCATGTTACTTTCCAGCTTGTTGACAGAATCCAGAAGCTGGGCAGCAACTCCCTTCGCAGTCTTCTTAGCATCTGCCAAGGCACTTAGACCAATCTTTAAACGTGCAATTTCCTCAGCAATTTCTTCTTTCTGATGAAGATCTAATGAATACCTATAGCAAGCATCGGCGTAGAATTGAGCAGCTTTCAGCTGGACATGGGACACCCATGTCTTATCAAAGTGCTGACTTAGAGGAGGTGCACTGAGAGCTGCATATGCTTCTTCATAGAATATGCCCACCTGAAAAGATATGTGAACATGTAATGACGAAGAATTAGTTAGATAGCACATTGACACCAAAGTTTTGCAGAAGAAAGAACTGTACGGCATCATGAATAAGAATGTGTTGTATTAATGGTAGCTAAAATAAACCGTGCAACTCATATACAATTAAGTCATCATATATAACTAAATCAAATCAATTGTAGGAACTAATCTCACAACTGGATACACACACGAACTTGCTTGCTAATTCCTAAACAACTTAAGAAACATTCAGAGCTTTCATTCATTCCATATCAATCCAAACTAAGCTCCCATATCGCAAAACCTGAACAACAGGAAGTAATCACGCACCTGCCACGCCACCTTGGAGCACAGCGCGGGTGGCTTCCCTCCACCAATGACCTTCTCAAAGAAGCACTCCTGCGCCTGCGCGAGCATGAGTTTCTCCAGCATGCCGGCGCACTCGGGCGTGATGTCCACGGTGGTGGCCCCCGCAGCGACAGCCTTGGCCGTGACCCCGCTCTCCCTGAGCCACGCGAATGCCCTCGCCGCACTCTGGAAGGCGCCGCATGCGGTCTTGATCCCGACGTCGGTGGAGCGGTCCGCGGCAAGCGTGATCTAGGAGTAGACGACGCCGAGGTTGAAGAGCACGGCGGCCTTCTCGACGTGGACGGAGGCGAGGGCTCACTTCTTGTTCCCCTTGAAGGCATCGTGCCAAGTGAAGGTGAGGGAGTGGACGTGGGCACGGTCGGCGGAGATGGGGAAGCGGGGCTCCACGAGCGCCAGGGCCTGCGCGTAGGCGAGGAGCGCGTCGCGGCGCTGCTCTAGGGAGGTCGGGTCCAGGAGGGAGGGCTGCTCGACAGCGGCGCGGAGGTCGCGCACCACGGTAAGGTCGTCGTCGGCCGCGGCGGCCTCGCGCTCCGAGTAGACGGAGGCGATGTAGAGGCGCAGCGGGCGTCCAGGCACCGGAGCCGCCCGCTTCGCCCGCCCCTGCGCCCCGGCCCGCTCCACGCCCACGTCGCCCCGATGCCGCACCTGCTCCGCCCGCCCTGATGTCGACGCTGCTTCGAGCCGCCGCACCCACGCCGCACGCTCCGCCGCCTAGAACCGTGCCGCCCGCTCCGTCCCTCTCCGATGCGGTCGGTGTACTGTGGAGTCGAGAAACAGCCAGAAAGGATAAGGGGCAGTCTGGGTATTTAGACTTTTCTTTTCAGGTTTTGAATTTTTTAATCCATCTATTCGATGGCCATCCGACGGACGTCCAAAGCAGGGGCAGACGGACACTTCAGTTCAAAATAACAAGGACAAAAACACAAAGTTAAAATAGTAGGGGCAAAATCACAATTGGAGTACTGAACAAGGGCAAGAACACAATTCTCCCTTTTTTATATTAGCTACTATAGGCTAGTTGATTGGATTGGCTATAGCTAGGTTGCAGAATTCTTTTGAATTGAGGGTAAGTTATAGTAGATTAGAAAAACCTTAAGGGCACGTATTGCTAGAGTAGTTTATGGTTTTTCTATTGGTAGTTTAAATTGAACCCTATAATTTAAATTTAAAAGTAGACGTCCAATTCAATTCCATCTTGGATGCTCACGAAACCTTACATACGTCTAGCCTAGGATTTGATTTAGGATGCCAATAAATATCGAAGCTGACCTAGGAGAAATGTCGGAAGATTTTATTTTTAACTTCATAAACCGAGAATTTAACTACAAGAGGGAGGATAAGAGAACTCTTAGATATACTCTTAGGACCCGCGTGGTTTAAAATATAAACATGGGGCCATATGTTGTATAGAGCATCTCCGAGAGCATTTCTAATTCTCACTATCTAAATCATTATTTGGAGAGTCATTTGCATAAAAATCGTTTTCTATAATTTTTTACTCTCCAACAGTTTTTCTATATCTCATGCGCACTCTAGAGAGCCATTCCCATCTTCTATTTTTGGCTAGCGAAAAATCTGGAATAGAAGATGGCTATATTTAGATGATCTTTTAGAAAAACTGTTAGAGGATAGTTTTTCACCAAAATCTCTATTCCTAGCATTTAGGAAGGATATAAAGAGTCTCTTGGAAATGTTGTAAGCTTTGGCATGATCTGAATATTGTGTAATATAATCTCTCGGGTGGGGTTGTTATCTACAACTAAAAAGAACAAGGTGTGGATATTTTTTGGTGCGATATTTGTTTTAGTTCGTTCGCCTACCCACACCTGCGATTCCACGATATCTCCCGCATGCTGCGTCCTTTGGTGCGATTCTCCTTGATTGAATATTGTCTGTCATGTGATAGAGGAATCATGGCAAAATAAAAAGTAGAAAATTATTGTGCTATCGATATACATATTGCATGTTTGCATGCACCAGCATACATGACAACGAGCAAAAGGAAAGATAATTAACACAGAAGGAAAGAGAATTAAGACGAAAGGAACCTCTTTGCATTTCTGATAACCTTGTCAAATCTGCCTACATTTAATTACTTTCCCTCTTTGCATTTGCAAAAGGGACAGTTTTTCCTCCTTTCATTTGGTTTCTCGCTCAATGCTCTATTGCCCTCGTTTGCTGTTTCTTGCTAAAATTGCCCTTGGGTCTGTTCATTTTGAATCATTTCCCCATATTCTAATTAAATCTCCTTCAACTAAAAAGAATAAAGTGTGGATATTTTTTAGTGCGATATTTATTTTGGTTCGTCCATCTGCCCAGGCCTACGATCCCACGACATCTCCCGCATGCTGCATCCTTTGGTGCGATTCTCCTTGATTGAATATTGTCTGTCATGTGATAGAGGAATCACGGTAAAATAGAAAGTAGAAAATTATTGTGTTATCCATATACATATTGCATGTTTGCATGCACCAGCATACATGACAACGAGTAAAAGGAAAGAGAATTAACACAGAAGGAAAGAGAATTAAGATAAAAGGAACATCTTTGCATTTCTGAGAATCTTGCCAAATCTATCTACATTTAATTACTTTCTCTCTTTGTATTTGCAAAAGGGATAACTTTTTCCTCCTTTTATTTGGTTTCACGCTTACGTGTTCCATTGCCCTCGCTTGCTGTTTCTTGCTAAAATTGTCCTTGGGTCTGTTCATTTTGAATCATTTCCTCATATTCTAATTAAACTATAAAATTTTGAATTAGGATATGAGGTAAGACATGCAAACAGATATTTCAAAACTACCCGTAGAGTCCTAAGAACTTAATAAATAAATCTTTCTAGAGGCAATGCAAATTCTCTCTAATCTTTTATTTGGTGTAGTTAGTGTTATCATAGTATCCGCATGTATTCATAGGAAATAAATCATGGATAAAACATGGACACTTTTTGGTGCGACATTCCAATATGGATTCATCGTCCTGCCAATATTCTTGGGGCAGATCACATAAAGGATGAAAGTCCCTCTATGAGATTGCTCACAAGAGACTCAAACTTATATCTGATCATGGTAATTTTGAATTGCTTTGCATCAAAAGCATCGGCAATGATAAATGGGGACATAGGTTTTAGTATGCACAGTGGAGGAAAACTCAACATTGGCCTTCTCAGCGGCTTTTCTGAGCCTTTACAGTGCTAACTTGTCTTTACTCAGATAGTCAAGAGGTGCACTATAAAATTATATACCACTAAGAAAAGTGTCACCATTGGTTGCCTTGATCTGAAAAATGTGTCGAAATTAAGAATTACAACACATAATTCAACATCTTGAAACAAACACTCAAGTGGATACCTTATTCTACAATATATGTCTGTGTGGAATAGTCCTAAAGCCACACATATTTATACGGTGAGTATAACATACTTTGTTTTATTTTATGAGAGATTTTTTAAGACACGCAGTATTATCCATGTGACAGGCACTAATATTTACATATATACTCGAACATATGTGTATAGGATTATATGGAGATGCAGCGAAACTTATTCATGGATTTATTGGTGCATGAAAGAAATGGATATCGGAGAATTCTTTCTGCCGATATAAAATATTATCTTAGCCATATCACGAAAAAGTCTATACAGTAGAGTTTGTGAGCTTGCAACGCCGCGCTTTTCATGACTGTGTTAATTTCACGAACTTTGCTTTTTGAATTAAATGTCACTTTAATGTCGGTATTTAATTTAACAGTATTGTTATCTTATCGTGCGATCCGTGTGTTTTTAGTACAAAAGATTTAGTTGTCCCGTAGCAATGCACGGACACGCTACCTAATCTATATATCTTTAAAAGATTTTTAAAATCATAATACGTCTTGTATAAAAACAAATGGAGGGAGGAAACTTTTACATGTGAATACAAGGCGTTAAGTCGTAGTGCTAGAATATTTCCATACCAATGTGATTTCTAGGCCGAAAAAGTCTTTGAATGATCTGTAACGGATTAATTATTTTTTCTTTAGCATTAGCTAGTATAGTACGGAATACATGATCTCCCATGGAGCAACGATGTGTGGTGCACGAGCACGAGCAACTTGCGACTATATACAAGTCGGCTAGTAAAAAATCGTTATCTCTGGCACTATTAGCTACTCCCTCCGTTTACATTATAAAGTATTTATTTTTTAAAATATATATAGTTTCATTATGTGTTGTGATATATGCTATGTTTAAATACATAGTTAAAACTATATATTTAAAAAGCAAAATGAATTATATAATAATTTATAATGGGGAGAGTAGCAAATGAGAAAACGTTTAAAGAACGGGGCAAACGTATATGAAAACGAGGTTAAACTGTAGCACCAGAGTATTTGAGTATTCCCATGCGGATTTGATATCTGGACCGAAAGAAGTCTTTCAGAGTGATTTGATTTGATTTTTTTTAGAAACATGATTTGACTTTTGATTTGATCTGATTTGATGGACTAATTATGGTGCTTATCTATTCATGCAAGCTATCTACGCGTTAGCACTCAACATCATCTACTAACATATATTTATTTGTCCACGTCACCATGTCATACTAAGATTCCGTGTAAGCAATGGAAAAGTTGTTGTGAGATGTGACCTATGAAAATATTGCTGTGAGCTATATTTTATGAAAAAAAAATGTAAAATCACTACTACAGAAAAACTTATCCGAGGCGTTTGGCAAATAGGCTCGGAGGCGGGCGGGCTTTCGAACCACCTCGGTTAATGCCTGGGATTAACCGAGGAGATCATTTTTATTAACTGAGGCGGTCACAATCAATCGCTTCGTAAAATCGATTTATCGAGATGGTTAAAAGATAAACGCCTCCTAACCTATTAACCGAGGAAAATGCCTCCATTTTCGGAGCCAAGCCTTATAAGTGGTCCGCCTCGGTTAATTAGGCCGAGGCCCAAAAGGCCCAGGCGAGGCCCGATAGGGCACTCAAGTATATATAGGATACTTAGGGTTTCTCTCAACCTCACTCATCGCCTCTCTCTTTCGCCCTTCATTTTTAGCGGTGCCCCTGAGCACAATGCTCTCTCCCTTCCCTGAGCGGTGCTCTCTCCCCTCCCTCCCTCCCTTCCTGAGCAGCGCCCCTCCCTTCCCTCCCTCCCTGAGCATGGCAACCCTCCCTATCCTCCCTCCCTCCCTCTCTCTCTCAGGCAGATCCGGCGGCCCTCCCTCCCCTCATGGATCCGGTGGGCGCAACCGCGGCAATGTGGGCTGCGCGGCGGCGCTCCTCCTCCTCCACCTCTACGTCAACTCTGGCGGTAGTGGGGAGGCCGGATCTAGTGGCATGGAGGCTGGATCCAGTGGCGTGAAGGCCGGATCCGGTCTCCCAATGCGGCGCTCCTACTCCTCCATCTCTACGTCAACTTCGGTGGCGGCGTGGGCCTCCTCGCAGCGATGCTCCTCCTCCACCTCTACATGAACTCCGGCTACGGCGAGGAGGCCAGATCCGGTGGCATGGAGGCCAGATCCAGTGGCATGGAGGACGGATCCGACCGCCCCGCGGCGGCGCTCCAACTCCGGCATTAGCTCCCTAGGCGGTGACCCTCCTCCTCCACCTCTGTGTCAACTTCGGCTGTGGGGAGGCCGAATCTGGCTCGACGGTGGAGGACGTGTCCCGGCGACGGATCCAGCAAGAGACGGCGGCGACGGCGCGTGGACGGGCTCGGCGGGCCTGTGAATGGGCTCGTTGGGCTTATCTGAAAGGATCAAGATGCCCAAAAGGGAGGGTAAATTGGACTTATTCTAAATTTTTTATAATAATTAAGCCCTACACTTGGCCCATTTCACCCTCTTGTGCCTAGAAGTGTTTCTATTGTTCTACCACACAAAAGTTTTGCACACTAGGATTTAATCCTACTCTAGCTTGGCAATTCTAAGAATGTAAAGACATAAATTGAATTGCTCAAATATAAATGCTCAAAGTAAAGAGAGGGAGAGGAACACGGTGATGTTTTTCTGAGGTATCGGAGAGTCGCCACTCCCCACTAGTCCTTGTTGGAGCACCCGCGCAATGGTGTAGCTCCCCCTTGATCCGCGCAAGGATCAAGTGCTCTCTATAGCCTGATTCTTTGACACTCTGTAGCGGTGAATCATTCACAACCGCTCACAACATGACTTGGGTCATCCACAAGCTTTGTCGGATGATCACCAAGCTTCCAATCACCACCGAGCCATCTAGGTGATGGCGATCACCAAAAGTAACAAGCATAAACTCTCACTTGACCAAGACAAGCCTAATGAGAGAGGTGGATGCACACTTGCTACTCCCTATGCACTAATGAGGTCCTTAATCTTGGATTATCAAATAGCAATCACCCCACTAGACTCTTGCTCTCTCTTGCACTCCAAAGGTGTTTCTCAGCTGAACAAATGGACAAGACAGCTAAGTTGGATGAGTGAGGGAAGTATTTATACTCCCCACTTCAAAACATACCCGTTGGGGTCTAACTCAGCACATTTCGAGGTGATCGGACGCTCAGGTCAAAGTGACCAGACACGTCTGGTTAGTAGCCAACTTCTACATGAAGCTAGCACAGTCATTAGAGATCAGACTCTGACCAACGTCCGGTCACCACTCATCAGACGCGTCTGGTTAGCAATTTCCTTCTCTAGATGCTTACTGTTGTTGACCGAACGCGACCTCTAGTGTGTCAGGTCATAGCGTCCGGTCCTTCATGAGTGCTGCTTGCTCTACAGTTGCGCACACCTACGCGTCCAATCCTGACTAGGAGCCAGCATTTAGTCGATGAGCAAGCCCTAGCTGCGTGAGCTAATGCTGACCGGATGCGGCACCTGTGCGTTCGGTCCAGCGTCTGGTCATCATCCAAGTCTCCATTCACCTCAAATTCTACCAACTTTGTGAATGGCATCAACTTGAACTAGTCTATGGGCTGTCGTTGAGCTACCTAGTGCTAAGTTTGACAAGTCTACACCACACTTAAACCATTAAATTCACCTAGGTCAAGCTACTAGTTCATACCCCCCTCAATAGTATGGCCAAAGGAAAACAATGTCTTAAACTACTCCAAGTGTCTCTCCAATGTCAAACGACACTTAGAACTAGTCCGTCCTTAACCTTGTCATCCATCCTTTGAAAATCGAAACAATTTCCATCGACAGGGGCATGAAAACCATAATTGCCCAATCAATCACCATTACCATGACCTAACTCAAGTTGCCTCTGCAAAACACACATTAGTCATAGTAATCTTATGTTGTCATTAAACACTAAAAAAAACTAGGGGCCTAGATGCTTTCATTCTTCCCCTTTTTGGTGATTGATGACAACACAACCTCGAGTATGTATAAAAGATGAGTGAGGTTCTCAACATGCTTGGCTCATATAAGCAATTGACAATAAGAACAAAGGGGGGTTAGGCATGCTTATATGATCCAAGCCAACACAATGTACTCACGAGGTATGAAATAGGCATAAGTACACAAAGTAAAACTCATTTGTATAGGAGTGAAACGTTGAAGCAAAGTAAATGAGCATAATCAAGTGACATGATGTATATATCAAGGTAGAGAGCACACATGTCACATAAGTCTCACAATCACACATATTTTACATATAACATAATGTATGAGAGTAAACGTGAATGCATGAAGTATCACACACAAAAGAACGAGTCCATCTCACATGCTCCCCCAAAATTTAACATACTCGCTCCCTCCCCCCCTTTGGTGTCAAGCACCAAAACCTAAGGATCAGATGGTGAGGTAGCAGCAGACGGGTCGAGCATTAAGGTGCGGTGAGAAATATGAAACTAAGCTGCATCATCCTCGAACCCTGAACTCAGAGCGGTCGGACCCTCTGTCACTAGAAGTGGAGGTGAAGCGGTCTAGGTCTGCTTAGTAGACTCGATAGCTAGGGTAGCTAGTGGTAATGCTGAATCTATGGTAGTAGTCTGACCCTGTGGCTCAGAAGGTGTCACTAGAGGAAGTGGAGCCACAACTGCCACTGGCGTTGTCACTGAAACCTTAGGGGTGGGAGTGACTATCAGAGGCGGTTTAGACGAAGAAACAGAGGATGTGATCATCTCAGTAGTCCCTATGACTGGAGCAGCTATGGTAGGAGCAGGGACTCAAAACTCAGGTGGTGTAGGCTATCCTATGAGCTCACTAAAAGCAGCACCCAAACTCCTAGAGACAGGGATGTCTGTCACTAGCACTGATGTGGACTAAGTAGGAGTGAATCCCGTGACTATAGGAGTGAAGTGCTAAGCCTGCTCTATCCCTAGTGAAGCGAACCACTAAGATACCTGCTCAGTAGGTGAGGCAAACTATGAAGTTGGTTGTCCCTGACTCTAAAACCCACTAGGTTGTATAACTGGAGTGACTAGGGTAGTAGTAGCAGGCTGATTGAGCTACAATGCGGGCTGGTGAGGAGCAATCCCTATGGTAGAAAAGACATGATGCATGAACCCAAGAAGCTGCTACTAAATGACTAACTGTTGCTACTGCATGGCCTACTGCTGCTGCTAAAACTAATCCTGGTGTGCCTGCACCTGAGCAATGGCAGCTTCTATCTCCTATGCCTAATGAGCCTAGTCCTGCCGCATGCGCTCAAGTATAGCTAGCAAGGCAGGGTCTGTCTGCGGTGGTTGTGGCTGTGGTGGAGCTAAGCTAGAGCCACTGGCCTATCTGTCGTGTGCATGTGGTGGCATATGTGGGATAGGCTGGTAGTCCTCATCTGAACTATCAGTCAGGTCACTCTCGACCATGTCCTCCTGCTGTGCCTCTAGCTGCTCTAGCTCTATCTCGGCAATGGCCCTGACGGCCTAGTCCTACTCAATTGTAGTCTCTGGCACCTCTAGTCTATGGCTCGGCTGGCTAGGAGTCCTCCCACGACTATGATGTAACTGTTGGCTCATATCATACTGTGGGGACTCTGTAGTAGCATCGCTCAACTCAGCCACTGTCTCTGGGGACTTCTGTGAAATTGCTTGCCTAATAAGAAATGTGATCTAGTGAGCATATGGCAACTAACGATGGCCTCTAAAACCCTCTGCTAAGGTATACTCCATCTCTGAAAGCATCGCATCCCAAATGTCAAACACTATCTGGGAGACTAAGTGATGGACTAGCCAAAGCTAAATACGGGTCAGTCCCTCTCGGTAGCCACTCCTCGGGAACAAAGACCTCCTCATGACTGCATCAAGGATACGAGCTGTAGGTGTAAGGTCATGCAGTGTCTAGCTCGATCCCTCTCCAAATGGCTCAATGAAGCAAGACCTAACCAAGTCTGTAGGTGGTACTAGTCTGCCGTGAGGGCGTATCCGTGGCTCTGTCTCTCCATAAGAGATCTTGTGAATCCAAATAGGAGACTCTAGAATCCTTAATATCTCTCTAGCCCCCTAGCTCTATAGCCTATAGTCACAGCCTTTGAAGGCAAAGTGAATGAACCTGTGCCTCGGGTCAATCCACAAGGAAGCATAAAACTCTCTGATCCATGATGGAACATACCGACCAGTCTATCCTAGAAGATCTGCTAGACCTTCTAGGTAGCTAAGGTGGGGATAGATCTGCTCTCGTACAATAGCAACTATAGCCTCTAATGTGGAAACTCTCAGTGATCTAAATGCCACACCACTGTTGAGGTAGGCATTATAGAAATCCTCCTACAACACTATGTAGAACTGCTCTGAAGCACGCTCATCCCGCCTTGGTGGAAACCACTCCTCAAACTCCACAAAACAGAGCTATTGCACCTGCCTAGCTATGGCTGCCCTAAGGTCCAAGTGTACCACTGGAGGCAGACCCTATGGTCTAGGAGGTGGACGAGAGCCATGTCTCTATGTCTGAGGCCTCGGTGACACCTAGGTGCGAGTGCGACTGGAGTGTTGAAGTCGTGGCTGCTATGCCTACTCTGCCCCTTTACCTGCTGCTCGGTCTCTTCTGGAGGCTCAACCTCCTCCACTCAAGTGCCCTCTGGTGCATCCTCTAGAGCAATACGCCGACCTCCAATCAAGATAGTACTAGGAGGACTACCAAGACTAGCCTCAAGCTGCTCAACTATGGTCCTTTGAGCTGGTAACAACTGATCGCCAATGAAAATACCACTACCTCTATCACCTCTCTCAGCACGCTCTACGGTGATTGCAACTATTGCTACTCTCTCTGTCTCAATATCACCTCGCTTGTGCTTCTTCTTTGTAGTGGTCTTCTTTGGCCCCTTCCCCTTTCCTATGCTATTAGGCGAGGAGGATGCCTCTTATCATCATCATCGGGACCACCCTCGATATTCTTGCAATGAGCCATATCTGACACTAAAAGGAACCACTGAACCTAAGAGAACTCACTACCAAAAGATACAACTAATGCTGACCATTGACACTCCCCGTAGATCACTGATGTCTGTCACTCAAGAGGCTTGGCCTCTATTATGTACTCATGGGCTTGGCCCCAAGTTTATCTGCCACTGAAACACTGATAAGCAAACTCACTACCCAAACTCGCTGCACAAGATAGAGTAGGAAGTATACATAAGCAGCATTATATACTAGAGGTGCATTGGTCCTTAGAAGAAGCAAGCAATTAGGTAAGTGAACATATGGAATGGCTTGCTACCTTAGATCAAGTCTGGGACCTATGAAAGGATAAGACACCGAGTGTGGGGGGGACCACATGGCAATCGATAATGTCACTACATAGACATACGACCAACTAAAAGGATCAAGCAGTGAACTAGATATGATTTAGGCATTATAACAAACACCTGGTGGGCGACAAGGGAACTCACCTAGGGAATTATGTCAATTGGCCAAGGGAATGCCAAGGAAGGGCGTACGCATTCGTTGGAGTCAATAGAATCAACATTGAGGTCGATGGAAGGACCATGATGATGGTGGCAATGACCCACATCGACTGAGGTTAGGGCACCTAAAAGGTCCTTATGTGGTTTTAGTAATTGAGTGACAATTTAGGTGGACTAATTGTGTTTATGTGAGATACATAGGTGATTAGTCCATAGGTACATGTGTGTGAGCAACATATACCATGAAGGTGGAAATGGCTCAGAGATGTTGCAAAGCTCACACATGTTATGATGAAGGAGTTCATTGCACATGAGACATGACATTGAGTCATATGATCAAGATGGAGAAGATCAAGACAAGACTTGGCTTGATGGACCGGTTGTAAGAGTGAAGGGCAAGTCAGAGGCTTTGGAGCGATGGACCGCGTGGCGGTGAAACTTGAGCAAGACTTGGCACCGATGGATGAAGGCAATGGTGAAAAGCAAGTGAAGTCAAGATCGATGAACCAATATGGTCATGTTATGATATGAAGTGGATCATATCATTTGGTGATTGGTTGGTGCATGTGTTGCATCAACAATGGAGGAGATGGAATGGAATGCGCAAGGCAAAGGTATAACCTAGGGTATTTCATTTCACCGGTCATAGGTGTGTAGAGAAGTTTATGCCTGGGTTTATGATAGATGGCTGTACTACCAAGAGGGGCAAACTTGTTTGCATATCGGTCATCTAGTGCCACTCGAGTGATCTAACTTTGCATCATCGCTAGGATCGAGTGGCATGTCAAGTTAAGTGGCTAATCCTTTGGAAATTGTTTGAGAAAAGCTAACACACATACACATGGTGGTGTACACTTAGTGGTGTTGGCACATTTGCAAAGGAGAAGAAGCCGGAGTTGATGTGGATCAACTCGGCGATGAAACAGAGGTGAGAATGGGTCACTGTGAGTGACCGAACGCTGGCCTCGATAGGACCGGCGTGACCGGACAGTGGCAGCAGTTGAGCGTGCAGTCTCAGTCATGTGACCGGACGCTAGAGCGAAGAGGTGACCTGACACGTTGCGGCTACATTCGATCGGTCATGACGTACGCTAATGTTTTGGTGCGAGGAGTAGCAGTGACATGTGGTAGGCGGTGAAGGACCAGACTCAGGTGTTGTGTCCGATCACAACCAACCTAACACATCTAGTCGCAAAATAGAGGCTCGGAGAGCTCTCTGGAAATGACAGGACTCTGGCTAGTCTGCGTCCGGTCATGTAGAAGTGGACACATCTAGTCGCAAAACAAAGGCTCGGGGAGCTCTCTGGAAACAACTAGACTCTAAGGCTTGTGCATCAGGTCTTAGCACAGAGGTGCATCTAGTCATCACTTGACCGTTGGTGCACGGTAGCCGACCATTGAGATCAAGCGACTATGGTTGAATAGGAGTGATGCGTGGCGTGCATCCGTTGACCGGACGCTGGGCGAGTGCATCTAGTCGATCCGACCGGCACGTCCAGACACCCCGAGCTATGCCCAATGAAGGGATACAATGGCTCTATTTTCTTAGGGGCTATAAAACCTAGCATTGGTCGGCCTTAGGTCGGTAGCTGAGCACACTAGAGCTTTGGTGGCTTATGTGGTAGTGCTTGTGAGTCCCCTAACTCACTTGAGCTTGATAGTGTTCATCCGATCGAGTGAGTGAGCGATTCTAGTGCGGTTGCATCATGAGGTTGCATCAAGTAGCACTCGGTGGTCATATTGCAAGCCGGTGGTGCTTGTTACTCTTGGACATTGCCACCTCCTAGATGGCTTGGTGGTGGTCTCCATCGAAGCCCGCAAGAAGCTTGTACGGTGCTCCAGAGAAGAGCTTTGTGAGGGGCATTGTGCTCGCCCCGCGGGAGCCGCAAAGAGCAACTCTAGTAGAGCGAGACACGAAGGGCGACAAGTGGTTCGACTAAATCAAGTGCTAGAGCTTAAGGTAAGCACTCCACGTAGGAGAGTGTGACTTGTGGGTCACCACTAGCAAGAGGACCAGCAGCAACCTTGGAGCTTGTCTCAATGGGGACATAGCGTGTTGGCAAGCACATGAACCTCGGGAGAAAAATCATCGTGTCAACATTGTTCTTCCCATTAGTTTGCAATCTCCTTACACAAGCTTGTAATTACTTTCATATACATTGTGCTTAGCTTGTGTAGCTGCTCTTATAATTAGTTAGCTTGTGTAGCTCACTAGTTACCTTCTTGCTTGTGTAGCATAGAAGTATCTCCCTTGCGTGGCTAATTTTGTTTGTGTAACATTGTTAGTCACATTGCTTAGTTTGTGTAGCTAAGTATTTGTGCTCTCTAATTTGGCATTGGTTGCCTTGTTATTGAGCATTGCTAGTGAGCTTAGAAGCTTTGTGCTTTTGCTTACTAGAATTGTGTAGGAGCTCCCCGGTGTGCAAAATACTAGTGGCATAGGTTTGTGTGACCTTGCTCCAAGAATTGGATAGGTGAGCTCTAGCTAGCCGGACATCTTTGTTGCCTAAATAGGATCTTTATAAGGTGCTTGTGAACTTCGTTAGAGGAGTGTAGTCTTGGTAAGACTGATTGTTTTAATTTCACATTTTTTTGGTTAGCCAACGCGACTAAATTTAGAAAGGACTATTCGCCCCCCACTAGTCCACCATCTCGACCTTTCAGCACCACGGCTATGATGGAGGGGCGCGAGCATGGGTAGAGCTGCGGCCACGGTGGCTATGCTGCGCGTCGGTGCATGGAAGGGCGACCGAAGTGACGTGGTGGCAGCGCTAGGGTTTAGGCGAACGTGGTGACGCCACGTGGGTGCGGCGGTGTGGCACGATAGCGGTGGCCTAAGCGTGCAGGCATGGCAGCACAAGGCCATGGGTGCAGCATAGATGCGGCGATGTGGCATGAGCATGGCGTGGATACGGCGGTGCGACGTGGGCACGGCAGCATGAGAGCGCGGATGCGGTGTGGATGCAGTGGTGCGGCACGGGCGTGGTGGCGTGAGGGCATGGCCACATGAGGGAGAAGAAGAAAAGGATGTGTGGGCCCCACCATCAGATAGAGAAAATATAGATCTATTTTGCTTTGATAGTCACGACCGGATGCACAGGTGAAAATGACCTGATGCTGGCCCTCGGAGTCCAGTCGAGTATAGAGAGGTCCAAAGAGCCTCAAAACGTGACCGGACGCATCCGATTACACTGGACCAGATGCAGCCCAGAGTCCGGTCATTCATGTGTTCCAACTTGCCCAGATCAGACGCGGATTTAACTTGTCACCAGACGCTGATGGAACATTGTTCATCGTCCGATCTCCTTCAGCACTTGCATCTCCTCCTGATGTACTGACCGGACGCTGCCATGGGTGAGTCTGGTCCATCTTCCACAGCAGTTTCTTCTCCTTTCTACGCGATGCTTTCTCCCAATCAAGTCCCAACTTCAATAAGACCAAAATAACCACAAATTGGGAAAGATATGGGAGAGCTCTCTCAAACCCTCAAATTTTTTAAAATAATTTGCCTTTGGCTATAATTCATTTTAGAAAAAAAATAAGTAACAAAAGAGGCGAGGAGCAACATGTAACCACCCAATAGGGTTTATAACCAATAGGAGCTTCAAATGCTCTTCCTATTTGTGGACGAACACAGTGGATGCTCAAAAAAATAACCGAAAAGAAACAACAAAGCAACACACATGCGTATGCAATGCAATACTTGAAACAAAAAACTAGTTGCTCATCAAGTTTGATCCAAAGTGAAGCTTCTTCGCACGCTTTTCGGCGGTTATCTTAACCATGTTAGACAAGCCCTAAGTGCATTACTAAAAATTAAACATGTTTAATATTACAATGCAATGCAAGGGACAACACAAACTCAATTTTTTGTGAAGTTACTTAGATCAAGCACATTGAGCTCATTCCTTAACCGACAAAACATAGCCTCATCTAGCGATTCTATAAAGATATCCGCCAAATGATCCTCGGTCCTTATACCTTCTAGTGATATATCATTTTTAGCAACATGATCTCTAAGAAAGTGATGATGGATATCTATGTGCTTGGTGCGAGAGTGTTGAACCGGGATATTAGTAACTTTTACCATGCTTTCATTGTCCACAAGAGAGGTACTCTTTTTAAAACTACACCATAGTCTAGAAGAGTTTGCTTCATGTAAAGAATTTGTGCACAACAAGCACCCACGGCAATGTACTCCACCTCGGCGATGGACAAGGCCACACTATTTTGCTTCTCAGAGGTCCAAGACACTAGTGATCTACCAAGCAAATTGCACCCTCCGGATGTTCTTTTTCTATCAATTTTGCAACCGACATAATCTAAATCGGAATAGCCAACTAGTTGGAATCTAGCTCCTTTAGGATACCAAAGACCAATGCTTGGTGTGTGCTTAAGGTACCTAAGGATTCTTTTAAGACAACCAAGTGAGACTCCTTAGGATTAGCTTGAAATCTAGCACACATACACACACTAAACATGATATCGGGCCTAGATGCGGTCAAGTATAACCAGCTACCAATCATAGAATGGTAGAGAGTTTGATCAACTAATTTACCTCCCTCATCTAGATCGAGATGTCCATTAGATGGCATTGATGTCTTGATTGGCTTATATTCATCCATTTTAACCTCTTGAGAAGATCCTTGGTATATTTTTCTTGAGAGATGAAGATCCCTTCTCTCATTTGCTTGACTTAAAAACCAAGAAAGAATGTAAGCTCTCCAATCATAGACATCTCAAACTCCTTCAACATCAATTCATCAAACTCTTTGCAATAGTCTTCATTTAATGAGCCAAATATGATATCATCAACGTATACTTGTGTCGACATAGAATTTTTCCCCTGCCGAGGACACACGCAGCAAGCTAGAAGGGTCTGCTCGATGGAGCTATAGATCTGCCTAGCTTCAGCATAGGGATGATCAATCCTGTGCACTCCTCTTAAGATGTGCCAGCCAATTTGACCCTGTAATTGATAAGAAGAGAAAGCTTATCAGTAATTAAGGGTCAAACTTGCCGGTGTTGCTGGACAGTCCCGAATGTGCGGCTCTGAGAGCCGATATGAAAGGAGATCGACTAAATAGTCGATTCTAGCATATTCATGAGAATAAATCGGTTAAAGCTCATTGGGTTGTAAAAGAAGAATCGGTTATCATTCAAGATAAATGTCGTTATTTGAGCAGATATTAATCAATGGCAATAAGATGTCAACAATGATTGGTTTATGCTGA
The DNA here is from genome assembly GCF_019320115.1 of Miscanthus floridulus. Classification (NCBI taxonomy): domain Eukaryota; kingdom Viridiplantae; phylum Streptophyta; class Magnoliopsida; order Poales; family Poaceae; genus Miscanthus; species Miscanthus floridulus. The sequence goes on from NC_089584.1 coordinate 121,755,398, forward strand.
GTCAATGATTACAAGCAACCGAACATTTTTTATATAAAGAAACAATTCAACACCATTTAACCATTTAATAAAGATAAATCTAATAAACATGTTAGGTCTCATCTATCGCTATGACCAGTGGGGCATGAGGTAGAATCATGCAGGCCATAGAAATAGCAATAGACTCAACGACCCTAACTCATTATTAATATCAGTGGGGCATGAGGCAGAATCATGCAGGCTGTAATTCAATAATAAGATCATGGGGCTAACACATCTTTCAACCTATCTCTACTTCAATGGTCTCGTGATGCGAACTATTCGTGAAAGCACTCGATATCGGCTAAAATAGCCGATTCAGGCATAGCGCATAGTTAAAGTCATGCTTTATCAGGAATAAATCTACCGAATAACGATCCCTACTCCATGGTGCCAACAGTGGGGTATGAGGTAGAATCACACAGGCCATGATAACGGGCCATGGAACGGTTTTCGCTAGCCAATAAATCTACTCAAGACACAACATGCTCTAACCACACGCTATGCCCGATCAAGATTGATGTAAAACAACCGATAAAATGTAACTCATCATTTAATGCACATATTAGATCAGTTTTAGATTAACAAACAATGGGCTAAACAATATATAAGGCCGATCTAGATCAATCCCAATCGAGAAGAGTGATATTATTGTAGTTTAGATAAATAATGAAAGCAATAAGCAATATTGGTAACTTAATGAATCTACCAAAGACTGCCATTCTAAGGTAGAGCCAATAACTTGACCTTGATCTAGTTCATGTAGTGGGGGTCGACCAGATCGATGCAGCCATACTTGAACTAGGCAAGAATCGATAACTAACTTATACCAGAGTCGTAGTGGAGGTCGACCAGATCGATGCAGTCATACGAATAGAGGTATAAGCCATGATGGTACTTACAACAAGCAGTAGAGGTCGATCAGATCGATGCAGCCGAGAACTTGCCGAGATCTACTCTACTTCTACTCCTAAGGGGTGGTCGAGGCCAAAAAAGTAAATGACTTGTATATTGGATTGATTATTGTTTTTATAATAGCTAGGGTTTGATATTTATACCTAGGCCCTATGCATGACTCCTGTCTAAACACGACTCATTATAATTTTTGACCCTAGAGAAAACATTTCTAATTTAAGATAACTTGGACCATAATCTTTCCCCTTTTGTAGAGTCCATCATGTTTCATCCTGGCGCCGATCGTAGCCTTTGTCATTATCTGCCAGCGCTGCCTGAAGAAAGCTAATTCTGGTGCTGCATTCGAATCAGCTAATTTTGATCTGCACGCAATTGCTTCCTTGATGACATGATCTTAGGAGCTTTTAAGTCTCTGCGAGACTCCTTCCAAATTTTGGTGTAAACACATGCCCCCTAATTTTGGGATAAAAGTAATTTTATTCTAAAATTATCATGTTTGTATCCCTGATTTGTCCACAGTCATGGGCAAAGAATCTTGATCTGGGGTCTACTATTTGTCACCATCCATAGCTCATGAGCCTATGCCTCAAAACTTTTACAAGAGTGTCACTGCTTTACGGGCACTTGGATTCATCTTTCTAGGCCGGCTATAAAATATTTATCCGACCCTGGTGAGAGCAACTCAACAATCCAGCCATGTTTTTCTTCCATCTACCCCCTCGAGTGCTTCTAGCTCCATCGGACCCTCCATGGTCCATTCTTTTACTATGAAGATCTTGAGTGGTTAGAAGAATCCTTGTGCATAGGGTCATTGTGTTGCTCATTCTAGTGCCTTATCGAGCAAGAGGATCAGCTACTGTAGCTAGAAGAAGTGTTGTGATATCACCTGTGTCTTCTCACCATGCTCATAGAGCTGTTCTAGTGTTTACAAGGGCTAAAATGTGTGGATACCTTCCCCTTGTTCGTTCCACCAATTGCTCATTGGGAAAGCCACATGCTTCTTTCCCACAGTTTCCTAGCCATCGAGAATCAGCTGGGCATCTATTGGGTGGCCTTTCCCCTTTTCTCGGCACAATTCTATCAACAGGCCAACATGACTCAGTTCACGATGACCTTTGGCCTTGTGGGGATCCAGACTCCCTTTAATCCAAAGAAGTCTTGGTGGGTCAGTCTCTGGTCAATGTAAATTCTTCGTATCCGCCCACGATATTTTATAATTTGAGGAAGTAATAAGTCCAAATTTGTTATTTCTTCGTTATATGTCCCCTGAATTTCTAGAGTGTTGATCTGTTTTCATTCTTGATTTTAGTTTTACACCCCTAGCAAAGTCTATCTTCTTGTCTTCCCGGGCTATATATACGGGCCATGGCTCTGGATCGAAAAACCACCCGCTTCGTCTCAAACCTCCTGCATCCTTAGTATAGTTTCTGCTTTTTCTGTAGGCTTGAGATCATGGAGAACAGCAATAGATCTGCTGAGGAGGCTCTTAATGGATCTACATCATCATGCTAGCGCATCCATCGTCAAGAGGGTGCACCTCGTGATGCTCCTGTCATTTGAGAGCAAAGGGTTGACTCTGCTCAGCCTTTGGGGTCATCCTCAGCACCAATTTATCGCTTGCTTCCCTACTATCTGAGGAGGCCAAGAGATAATGACAACTTGATCGCTTCCATTGACTAGACCGGTGAGAAACTTATTGACTACCTCACTATTGCAGAGTTAGCTCTGGCCATAGTTCATGGCCGATCACCCCCTGAGGCTAACCCGATGCAAGAGAGGCTAGCCAAGGCTGAAGCTATAATTGCTGGTAAGACATTTACCATAATTTTCTGTTTATTCTTAACTTTTGCCTCCAATACCTTGATCACCTCTTCCTTAAATCCTTTAGATCTATCAGCTCAGCTAGAAAGCCTCTATTTAGCTATGAACCATGCGACGGGATTCATCAATGCTAGGGGCGCCGTTCCGGTAGTTCGATTGTACGACATCCCAAACCGCGTTAGAGAAGTTGCTCTTCATGGCGTTCGTCATGGCGCTGCCATGGCGCTGGCTACTGCACAAGTTCACTCCAGCCATGATCTTCGGCTTCTTACCCGTGGAGCTCCAGCCACCGGATACCCTAGAGATTATGAGCACCTGGTCGAGGATTTCTCTGACGCCGCCAACTCTATAGTCCTGACCTCCTAGGCCGATGATATAGTAAACAAAGTGTTTTCTGGTCTATAGCTTGTAATAAGTGACATCAAGGAAACAATTCCATCATCTCCAATGATTTTTCTTTTGCTTCATGCACCACTTTATCCATGTTTGCCTCACTCCTACGAGCAACACGTATCGTATCGACTTTTACCCTTCTGGGTTTATCTTCACACTAGAAGCGATACCTTTCTGGTATCGGTTATTAGAACTAACAGCTGAGCAAATTGGTTGTCAAGTATTACTCCAAACGTTAGGGTAATGTTCCTTTAAATATTCCCCATTCAATTGCTCTGTCGAATTCCTCTTCTCCACTTAGTGTTTCCAAAAATGTAAATATTACCAGGCGCACAACGTTTGATCTGATAAGGTTTCTCCCGATTAGGCAACCATACTGGCTATCTCGCTTTTGGCCGTCAAGGGTAATCCATCCCCAGCTTTCTCTGGAGTCTCATTGCCATTGACCGTCATAAGTACATCTTCAAGAGCATCCCTAGATCAGTCGAAGAAGTTAAATAGATCGCGGGAGCTGATGCTATTCGGCTTAGAAATTTTGAGAGCGACCCATGATGTTCCAGACTTGAAATCTGCATGTCAACGCATATCTTGTGTAGAATCGATCATACTCTCTGTTATTTAATTACACTTCTTTTTTTAGCTAAAGAGCTGATTTGATACAGCCGATCCTAGACTTCTAATCCAATCAAGTCTGAAAACACGACTTTTATTAAGAGAACCCTTCGATTTCCTACCTTCAGTTGCTCAACGTCGTATTCCCACCGGCATTAGTGAAGTGGCGCTTCGCCTTCCATTAATTGCGATTGACTTTTGCGCGTCCCGAGGCATCCGCCTCTTCGCTTCAGGTCTTCAAATACCAGCTGGTGGCTTCAGCCTCAAACACATCTCCACTCGCAACTGTTCCTTTGCTCTTCTCCGCCTACCGAAACCTTGTAGCAGTTTTCCTTCTCCCTTTCATAGATCCAATCATCCCTCATGGTCGGCGAAGAGGCAAGCATGTGGTAGAGGAAATCCTAGAGGAGAACATGCCGATGAACCAGTGTCTCCGACGCATGAGGTGAGATTGAATTTTCTGTTTATGATGATGAATAGTTCTGACTCGCCTATAGGTTTGTTGTGAATTATAGTCTCCGTCCTCTTCCCAGGGCTGGCAGGCCTTCTAACGCCGCATCTTCTGTGCCAGCCTCATCGTCGGATTCTTCTGACTCCTACAATGGCGACGACACCTAGTGCTACCATCATGAGTGGAGGATGGCTTAGAATCATTATTCTGAGGCAACTTAGGAGAACGACCAACTGGAGATTCGCCTCAGGGTCTTTAAGGCCACCCTTCACATGGCCGAGGAGGAGGCCAGCACCATCTGAGCGTGGCTAGCCGAGTCTGACACCATGGTGGTGGGTAAGATAAATTCCAAGAATGCCTCATTCCGATTTCCATTATCTTTATCTTGATAATCTTTTGTTCCTATGACTATCGGCCCTGACGGTGCAGTTAGATTCTCTCCAACTGGTGGTGAACGTGGCCATGGACACCGTCAATGCATGGGGTTCCCCTATCAACGCTCGTCTCCAAGACGTCTCAGTCCGCGTTTGGGAGATCGTCCTCCATGGCATTTGTCATGGTGCGGCGATGGCGCTAACCGCGGCACAAGTCCAAACTGGGTATGAGCTCCATGCCATGGAGATTGGTTTCCCAATGGGCGATGACCCTAAGGAGCATGAGGACCTGCTCGAAGAATTCATCATGGCAGCGGAGGCTATTGTAGACATCACATCCGCTCAGGATGTGGTGAACAAGGTCTTTGATTAGTCTATACTTAGGGTAATCTGATGAACAAAGACTCCTGTTCTTTCATGTATGTCCCTCAGTGCAATGCCCTTGTGTATGACTATTTTTTTTTGCTCTATAGGCGATACATATTGTATCGGCTTTCATTGTCTTTGAAGATTTTTATTTTTTGAACTAGAGGCGATACCCTCCTGGTACCGACTATTAGAGCCAAGAACGAATCGGCTATCAAGTGTTGATCAAATGTTAGGATAATATCCCGTAGAACTTTTCATATCAAAGGTCAAACAATTAATCAACCCAGGTCAAGCGTCCTATTAAGTGAAACAGAACTTCTTTAAGAAATCCATTAACTCTGAATCGCGCTTGCACTTTGACTCAGCATTCATATACGTCGGCCTAAATTCATCTCCAAGACTCAATGTTTATTTTTCCTTTAATCCAATGATCGATGTGAAGCCGTAACTTTTCTACTAAAACAAACACTCACAGCCGATCGCTTGCATCAGTTGTTGGCTTTCATTGCTGATCTTAATGAAGCCTCCTTCCCATGACTTGCCAGAAAAAAATTCAAAGTCTCCTAGTTCCCAAAAGATTGGATCGGCTGTTGTGATGCTTATGGACTCATTAGCACGAACTAGTTCGACATCATCTCCATGCCATTGAATCAAACATTGATGCATGGTCGATGGTATACAACAGTTCACATGAATCTAATTGCGACCGAGGAGCAAACTGTACGACCCTTTTCCATCGATGACAAAGAATGTTGTGAGTAGAGTCTTGCTTCCGATTGTTAGTTCAACGTTTATTGCCCCCTGCGTCTTAGACGTATTACCTCCGAAGTCTTTAAGCATTATGTCAGTCTCCATCAGATCTTCTGGTCCTTTACCAAGTTTACAAAAAGTGGTGTAAGGCATAAGATTGACAGAAGCACCTCCGTCCACCAACATCTTGTTCATCGGCTTCCCATCAACAAGACCTTTCATATATAAAGCTTTTAAGTGCCGACGTTTGACTGGTTTGTCAAATATTGCTTGTTGTACAACCATTAACTTTGCAACTATCTCCTCATACTCCGATTCATCGAAATTAGAATAAACTTCTTATTTTGCCGGAGCTCTGAATTCTGATGGCAACAGAAAAGCTATTTAGATATTAGCCAATGGTTGCTTTCTATCGGCTGTCTGCTTGGTACGCTATACTTGAGGTTTACCGAATGCCTGAGCCTATTTCATCTCTTTATTTCTTAGGCGTTGCACCCTTCTCTTCTGGCTTCTTGTTAAACCTCCTAGACACCATTGGCCCTCCTGCCAAACATATTTTCTTTCGTTACCTTTCTCTTTATGATTAGCCTAGTCCTGGTCAACAACTCTTTTTTCAAGCCGATCATAAACACTTTTATTTTTTAAGCGCCAATCCATGTTATTATGATGATATGCATATTGAGCATGGATAGACCGGTGGCTGGTTTGAGACTGCCTGTATTCCCAATATTGATTGCTACATTCTGGACAATCATGTCTGGTAGGCAACTTCAAACCTTCATTCCAGCAATGTCTGAAGAAAGGACAATTCCAATGTAATTTGGCTTATTTCCTTTCATACCTCTCGTCTTTTAGTTGATGCTGGTACGCTTGATCCTTTAATCAACACTGATAATCCTTTTCTTTCTGCCATAGCCACTTATTCAATAGAATCTGATATGCAACCTGCAGCTTTGTCATCTCTGCTTTCAACATCTCCCCCTGCTCATATTGGCTCTTTTGCTCAGCACGACGTCTTTTAATCTCTCTATACTCGTCAGCTGATATTTGCATTTTGGGATCAACTGTTCCAACTTCTTTTGATTTGGTTGATGTTATGACCTTAGTTTTTCCTTTGAATAGCCTAGCATCAACCATATTTTGATCTCCTGGGAAAGGATTATCATCAACTTTTATTTTCCGAGGTGTATCAAATTTGAGCCTCCCCTACCGAATAGCCCTCTGTATATGCTGCCAGAAAATTCTGCATTCGTTGGTAGAATGAGAAGTAGCATTATGGAATTTATAGAACTTCTTATTCTTTAATTGATCAGGGGGCAACATGACATGACCATCAGGCAACTTGATCTGCCCTTTTTCAAGTAAGAAATCGAAGAGCTTATCTGATTTGGTGACATCAAAGTCATAGTTCTCCTCGACTCCTCTTCCCCAAGGATTTGGCACAATTACTATCTTCTTGCCCTAATTCCATTTATCTGCAGCAACCTCTTCTTCTTCATCTTCATAGCCATCATCAACTGAGTATGGATCATAAGCTTTGGCTACTGTGGTACTCTTCTAGAACCAGGTATCTTTATGTATACTCTGGAATTGGCTATTGAGCGCTGCTACTCATTGAGCCAATTGACCCAAGTTGTCAAATTCTTGTCCCAATAGCTTTTCTTTCTATATCGGCAGCATTCCTTGAACAGCTAAAACAACTAGTTGATCATCGGCCAAGTTTAAGGAGAAGCATAAGTTCCTAGTTTCTTGGAACCTCTGAAGAAATTTAGTGCCCGATTCATTAGTCTTCTGTCTTATAGTTGTCAGATCGGTGATCTTCTTTTCTCCAGTCCTAGTGTAAAAATATGTATGAAACTTCTTCTCTAGGTCAGTCCAATTGGTAATAGAATTGACTGACAATGATGAAAACTAAGTGAAGGCTGGCCCTAATAAGGACAGAGAGAAGAAACAAACTCGATGGGCATCCTCAACTGATGCTTCGCCCAATTGTGTAAGATACCGACTGATATGTTCTATTATGCTTGTACTGTCCTGGCCAATGAACTTAGCAAACTCTAGGAGCCTGTAATTTGTGGGAAGAGTGACCAAATCATACCATTCTGGATATGGACGTTTGTATGAAAAGGTCAGCCCTTTTGGCTTCAGACCGAACTGATTCTTCATCATCTCGATCAACCTCAGCAGCAACTCATCAGCATTTGAATTTGGATTTCTCTGCACCTACTGACTCATCTATGGATTGAAATCCCATGTGCCTTGATATCCTGGATTTGGCATCATGTGAAGGGTGTTATAATCCGTGCCATAATGATACCCTTGTGGAATTTCGATCTATTGGGTTCTTTGCTAGCTTGCTGCTTGAAGTCTCTGATTGTTGACATAAGGATCTATGTCTCTACGGATCCTTTGAATTAATGGTGCTATTTTTTGAGACGATGACGGTATGTGGCCTAATGTGTCAAAATTGATCATCTAGTTCTGACTTTGCCCCGCCGGCTATTGCACATGTTATACTGACGGTCTAGGATTATACTATATCTGATTTATAGTAGTTCCTTGAGCCTATTTAGATGAATCTTGAATTGCCTGGACATCACCATTACCAGCCGGTGCTGCTTCTTGATGGCTGGTACCGACTTGATTAGTCTCTTGGGTCGACGGATCTGGAATGTTGTAATAAGCCGGCCGCCTTGACCAACTAGAAATCCATGAATCGCTTCTCTCATGGCGTTGTGGAATATGTCCACGAAAGCTTCGTTATGGCTAGATATGGCATCACGAACAGATTTGTCTACAACTTCCTTAAAGAAATGCCTATCTTCATCTTCAGTTGTATCTGTCTACCTGTGTAGTAGAACTCTTGGTAGTGAAAATTTCTGAACAATTGTGTTGTCACGTGTTTTGGTGTAGGACAATAAACATTTGTTCTGAAACTCTTCTATAGCTTTGCTGATGATACCCTTATCCCCATTAGGTAGATCTTCATAATGCAGCATAAGGATGTCATTGCTGTTGTGAACCGCCATGATGATTGTGGGGTCCCACCGAACATGCCGGAAACATGTGTCGACACAGAATTTGCGTCCCGTGCCGAGGACACACTAGCAAGTCGACAGGGTCTGCTCGATAGAGCTGTAGATCCGCCTAGCTTCAGCATAGGAATGGTCGATCTTGCGCACTCCTCTCAAGATGTGCCAGCCAATTTGACCCTGTAATTGACAAGGAGAGAAAGCTTATCAGTAATTAAGGGCAGAACTTGCCGGTGTTACCAGACAGTCCCAAATATGCGGCTCTGAGAGCCGATATCAAAGGAGATCGACTAAATAGTCGATTCCAGCATATTCATGAGAATAAATCGGTTAAAGCTCATTGGGTTGTATAAGAAGAATCGGTTATCATTCAAGATAAATGTCGTTTTTTGAGCAGATATTAATCAATGGCAATAAGATGTCAACAATCATTGGTTTATACTGAGTCAATGATTACAAGCAACCAAATATTTTTTATATAAAGAAATAATTCAACACCATTTAACCATTTAATAAAGACAAATCTAATGAACATGTTAGATCTCATCTATCACTATGACCAGTGAGGCATGAGGTAGAATCATGCAGGCCATAGAAATAACAATAGACTCAACGACCCTAACTCATTACTAATATCAGTGGGGCATGAGGCAGAATCATGCAGGCCATAATATAATAATAAGATCATGGGGCTAACACATCTTTCAACCTATCTCTACTTCAACGGTCTCGTGATGCAAACTGTTCGTGAAAGCACTCGATATCGGCTAAAATAGACGATTCAAGCATAGCGCACAGTTAAAGTCATGCCTTATCAGGAATAGATCTATCGAATAACGATCCCCACTCTATGGTGCTAACAGTGGGGTGTGAGGCAGAATCACACAGGCCATGATAATGGGCCATGGAATGGTTTTCGCTAGCTAATAAATCTACTCAAGACGCAACATGCTCTAACCGCACGCTATGCACGATCAAGATTGATGTAAAACAACCGATAAAACATAACTCATCATTTAATGCACAGATTAGATCAGTTTTAGATTAACAAACGATGGGCTAAACAATATATAAGGCCGATCTAGATCAATCTCAATCGGGCAGAGTGATATTGCTGTAATTTAGATAAATAATGAAAGCAATAAGCAATATCAGTAACTTAATAAATCTACCAAAGACTGCCATTCTAAGGTAGAGTCGATAATTTGACCTTGATCTAGTTCATGCAGTGGGGGTTGACTAGATCGATGCAAACCGTACTTGAACTAGGCAAAAATCGATAACTAACTTATACTAGAGTCATAGTGGAGGTCGACCGGATCGATGCAGCCGTACGAACAGAGGTATAAGCCATGACGGTACTTACAACAAGCAGTGGAGGTCGACTGGATCGATGCTGCCGTACTTGCTGAAGAACTTGACAAGATCTACTCTACTCCTACTCCTAAGGGGTGGCCGGAGCCAAAAAAGTAAATGACTTGTATATTGGATTGATTGTTGTTTTTACAATAGTCAGGGTTTGATATTTATACCCGGGCCCTATGCATGACTTCTGTCGAAACATGACTCATTATAATTTTTGACCCTAGAGAAAATATTCCTAATTTAAGATAACTTGGACCCTAATCTTTTCCCTTTTGTAGAGTCCATCATGTTTCATCCTAGCGCCGATCGTAGCCTTTGTCATTATCTGCCAGCGCTGCCTAAAGAAAGCCGATTCTGGTACTGCATCCGAACCAGCCAATTTTGATCTGCACGCAATTGCTTCCTTAATGATATGATCTTAGGAGTTTTTAAGTCTCTACGTGACTCCTTCCAAATTTTGGTGTAAACAACTTGACAAATGAAGATCTCTCCCTCAAGCTTCTTGCTGAATAGTGTGGTGTCGACCTTCCCAATAGTAAAGCCCTTCTCAATTAGGAAATCCCAAAGGCGCTCATACCAAGCTCTTGAGGCTTGCTTTAGCCCATATAGCGTCTTGGACAACCTATAAACATGATTATGACATCTAGAGTCTTCAAACCTGGGAGGTTGATCAACATAGACTAGTTCATTTATGATGACATTTAAAAAAGCACTTTTAACATCCATTTGATATAATTTCATTTTATGATGAGATACATATGCAAGAAGGATACAAATGGCTTTAAGTCTTGCAACCGGTGCAAAAGTCTCTCCAAAATCCAACCCTTCAACTTGAGAGAACCCCTTTGCAACTAGCCTTGCCTTATTCCTCATAATGATGCCTTGATCATCTTGCTTGTTGCGGAACACTCACTTTGTTCCAATGACTCTTGCATCTTGTGGTCGCTCTTCAAGGGTCCAAACTTCATTGCGGGTGAAGTTGTTCAATTCTTCATGCATGACATTTATCCAATCTGGATCTTGAAGAGCTTCTTCTATATTCTTAGGCTCAATACAAGAAACAAACGAGTGATGTTTAATAAATGAAGCAAGTTTTTAAGAGCAAGTCATTACACCCTTTGAATGACTTAATATGATGAGATCTTGTGGATGTGCTTGTAGTAGGGATGAATTTCTTCTATCAACCACTTGAGAAAGAGGTTTTGGAGCACCAACATCTTGAGCTTGTACCACCATTTAGTCATGGGAGACATGAGTATCTTCATTTTTCTACTCTCCTGTGTTTATCATCATCTTGTGGCATATTTGATGAAGAGGGTGGATCAATCACTTGTACATTATCTTCATCATCTTTGGGCTTGATGTCTCCAACTAGAATGTTCTTCATTGCCTCCCTCAATGGTTCATTACCTATATCATCAAGATTCTCATGTGCTCCATCGGAGCCATTAGATTTATCAAATTCCACGTCATATGTTTCTTCAACCAAGCTGGTGGCATGATTAAATACTCGATATGCTTTGGACTTTGATGAGTAACCAACAAGAAAACCAATATCACAACGTCTTTGGAACTTCCCTAGGTGTTGCCACTTCTTGTAGATGTAGCTTTTGCAACCAAATACCCGGAAGAATGAGACGTTTGGCTTCTTCCCATTGAGCAACTTATAAGGGGTCTTGCTAAGAAACTTTTGGAGAAATAGGAGGTTGGATGCATAGCATGCGGTGTTGATAGCTTCCACCCATAGATCTTGAGGCGTATTGTACTCATCAAGTATTGTTCTTGCAATGGTGATTAGTGTCCGGTTCTTTCTCTCTACTACACTATTTTGTTGAGGAGTGTAGGTTGTGGAGACCTCATGCTTAATCCCAACTTCATCACAATGTGCTTCAATGTTTGTGTTGCCAAACTCTTTCCTGTTGTCACTTCTTATCTTTTTTAGCTTTACTTCAAATTCATTTTGTTCTCTCTTGGTGAACTTCTTGAAACATGCGACCACTTCAATCTTGTCATGAAGGAAGAACACCCAAGTGTATCTAGAGTAGTCATCAATTATCACAAGACAATAGAGATTGCCTCCCAAACTCTTGTAAGTTGTTGGTCTAAATAGATCCATGTGGAGAAGGTCTAGCACTCTTGTTGTTGACATGTAAGCTTTGGTTGGATGAGTGTTTGCAACTTGCTCGCTGGCTTGACATGCACTACAAAGCTTGTCATTTTAAAATTTCACATCCTTCAAACCTCTCACCAACTTATTTTTCATTAACTTTTTGAGTGAGCTCATCCCAACATGTGCAAGTCTTCTATGCCAAAGCCACCCAAGTGATGTTTTAGTGAATAAGCATATATTCAAGTTTACATTTTTAGAGGTGAAATCCACTAGATATAGGTTGTTGTATCTAAAACCCTTGAATATATCTTGATCATCATCTTTCTTTGACACAACCACTTCTTTCTTGGTGAACAAACATTGAAAACCAAGATCACATAATTGACCAACGGATAGCAAGTTGAAGCTCAATGAAGCAACATATAACACATTTGATATTGAGTGATCATTTGATATTGCAACTTTGCCCCCCTTGTACTTTGCCCTTTGAATTGTCACCAAATGTAATCCTTTCTTGACCATCTACTTCTTCATCTAGTGAGGTGGACATACGAGGATCACTGGTCATATGTTGAGTATAACCACTATCAATAACCCAATGACTTCCACCGGTCTTGTAGTTCACCTACACACACAAGAGATCAAACTTGTTATTTAGGGACCCAAACTTGATGAGGGCCCTTGACTTTCTCAACTAGTGACTTAGCAACCCAAATTTGCTTAGGCCTATTCTTGTTGGGTGGACCCAAGAATATAACTTTCATCTTTCCACTATAATCTTTTCTAAGCATGTAGTGAGCATTAAAGGCAAAGGGTCTAGTATGCTTGGGCAAGGGTTGTGGTGCTGGAGTTTCACACTCATGAGCAAAGTGACCTTGTCCACACTCAAAGCATCTCTTTGGCTTAGGGTTTGACTTGTATTGTTGTTGATGTTGAACTTGAGCTTTCTTCTCTTAATTTGCCAAGAACCCAATGCCACTTCTATCCATCTTCATCACGATGTTCATAAGTAGCTCACTTTGGAGATATTGGCCTCTTGTGAACTTGCTCAAACCAGTTTTGAGATGCTCTTTCTCTAACTTAAGTTTCTTGTTTTCTTCTCTAAGTTCATCATGGTTCTTATCCATCTTGAGTTTCTTGTTCTCTTCTCTAAGCATCTCATTCTCAAGTGACATATCATGATTATTGTCAAGATTCTCTATCACAATTGTGTTGGTGGTTGATAGCTTTTCAAGATCCTTCTTGAGCTTTTTCATTTTCATTCTTTAGCTTGACATAATCATCATAGTTGTCGGATTCAACCACTTTCTTGCCTTTGCTACTAGAACCTTGCTCAATGCTCTCAACAATCAAGTTATCACATAATGTGGCTATATCAATCTTAACAATATTGTTAGTAGCATCATGTGGCTCATTTGGCAATAACTCATGAGAAAGAATAAGATTATCATGATTAACCTTGAGATTATATACTCTTCTTTTAGCAAGTTGTAACTAGTGGTGAGCTCATTGTGTATCTCCTCAAGTTTATCATATTTTTCTCTAAGCTCCCTTTTAGAGGTTTTGAGTTCCTTGAGTTTGGATGACACAATTTTGTTCTCTTCTCTAAGCTCATCATTAGCTTTTTCGGCTATGTCATACTTTGCTAAGAGTGAGTCATTCATAAGTTCTAGCTTCTTATTTTTAGCTCTTGTCTTTCTAACGATTTTAGTGTATTGGTTTAACAATTTCACAAGATCATCATAAGAAGGCGATTCAAATTCTTTGTCACTATCACTACCATTCTCATCATCACTAGCATTGTCATCACCACCACTACCATCATTATTTTGTACCTTTCATTCACCCTTGGCCATGAGGCATAGGTGCGTAGAAGATGATGACGACGGTGTCGGTGAAGGTAGTGAAGACCCAATCACAAGAGCGGCCACCTTCTCCTTCTCATTTTCACTTTCATCATCGGATGAGCCGCTTGATGATTCAATGTCCATGAGCCAATCACCAACAATATAGGCCTTGCCATTCTTCTTCTTGTGAAATTCCTTCTTCTTATCATCCATCTTCTTGTATGGCTAGTTCTTCTTCTTCTCAACATTATCATCACATGAGTCTTTTTTCTTGCACTTGTACTTCTTCTTATACTTGTATTTCTTGGGTTTGGGGCATTGATGAGCTAGATGACCGGACTTCGGAGATGGGCTTCCTTCTACTACTAGTGAAGAGTTTTTTCTTTTTACCATCAAACTTGACACCATACTTGTTTAGCTTCTTAAGCATCTTGGTAGTTCTTCTCACCACGAGAGCAAGGCTTGCATCATCAATCTCATCATCACTTGAGGTATCATGATCAAATTTTGCTTTGCCCCTCTTTTCTTGGCTAGCCTTGAATGCCAAATCTTTCTTCTTGGTGGAAGAAGAGCCATCTTGTGGAGTGATGTGCATGTACATCTCATGTGCATTGATCTTTCCTAATATTTGAGTTGGTGTAGCGGTGGAAAGATCGCCTTGATGAAGCACCATCACAATATGCCCATACTTGTCAATAGGAAGGACACTCAAGATCTTTCTCACAACATTGGATGGTTGCATTTGAGTGAGTCCAAGCCCATTGACCTCCTCTACAAGAATATTCAAGCGTGAATACATTTCATTAGCACTTTCACTAGAAAGCATTTCAAATGAATTAAGCTTCTTCATCATGAGGTGATAGCGTTCCTCACGCTCACTCTTGGTTCCCTCATGGAGTGCACAAATGTCCAACCATAGTTGATGGGCGTCTTTGTGGTTCCGCACATGGTTAAATACATCCTTGCAAAGGCCTCTAAAAAGAGTGTTTCTAGCCTTTGCATTCCACTTCTCGTAGTGAATCTCATCACCTTAAAGGTTAGCGGGATCCCTATGTGTTGGGATACCTTGTAAGGTGGCTCTAAGTACTCCAACATCTAGAGCCTCTAGGTAGAATTTTCCAATAAGAAAAGTCGTCTCCCTTAAAGACGGGAGAGAGTCCATCCCCGTGGGACATCTTGCTTTAGGCGGTTAAGCCTAATTCAAGGAACACGAGGCTCCGATACCAATTGAAAGGATCAAGATGCCCAAAAGAGGGGGTGAATTAGGCTTATTCTAATGTTTTTGCAATAATTAAGCCCTACACTTAGCCCATTTCACTCTCTTGTGCCTAGAAGTGTTTCTATTGTTCTACCGCATAAAAGTTTTGCACACTGGGTTTAAATTCTACTCTAGCTTGGCAATTCTAAGAATGTAAAGACATGGATTGAATTGCTCAAATGTAAATGCTCAAAGTAAAGAGAGGAAGAGGAACGCGGCGATGTTTTTTGAGGTATCAGAGAGTCACCACTCTCCGCTAGTCCTCGTTGGAGCACCCGTACAAGGGTGTAGCTCCCCCTTGATCTGCACAAGGATCAAGTGCTCTCTATGGGCTGATTCTTCAAAACTCCATAGCGGTGAATCACACACAACCGCTTACAACATGACTTGAATCATCCACAAGCTCCATCGGATGATCACCAAGCTTCCAATCACCATCGAGCCGTCTAGGTGATGGTGATCACCAAGAGTAACAAGCACAAACTCTCACTTGACCAAGACAAGCCTAATGAGAGAGATGGATGCACACTTGCTACTCCCTATGCACTAATAAGGTCCTTAATCTTGGATTGTCAAATCTCAATCACACCACTAGGCTCTTGCTCTCCCTTACACTCTAAAGGTGTTTCTCAGCTGAACAAATGGACAAGAGAGCTAAGTTGGATGAGTGGAGGAAGTATTTATACTCCTCACTTCAAAACATACCCGTTGGGGTCCAACTCAGCACATTTCAAGGTGACCGGACGCTCAGGTCAAAGTGACCGGACGCGTCTTATTAGTAGCCAACGGCTACATGACGCTAGCACAGTCATCAGAGACCAGACTCTGACCAGCGTCCGGTCACCACTCATCTGACGCGTCCGCTCAGCAATTTCCTTCTCTGGATGCTTACTGTTGTTGACTGGACGCGGCCTCTAGTGTGTCAGGTCACAGCATTCGGTCCTTTGTGAGTGTTGCTTACTCTACAGTTGCGCACACCTACGTGTCTGATCCTGACTAGGATCCAGCGTTTGGTCGATGAGCAAGCCCTAGCTACGCGAGCTAATGCTGACCGGACGCGACACCTATGCATCTGGTCCAGCGTCTGGTCATCATCCAAGTCTTCATTCACCTTAAATTCTACCAACTTTGTGAACGGCATCGACTTCAACTGATCTATGGGCTGTCCTTGAGCTACCTAGTGCTAAGTTTGATAAGTGTGCACCACACCTAAACCACTAGATTCACCTAGGTCAAGCTACTAGTTCGTACCCCCTTAATAGTACGGCCAAAGGAAAAAACAAAGTCCTAAACTACTCTAAGTGTCTCTCCGACGTCAAACGACACTTAGAACTAGTCCGTCCTTAACCTTGTCGTCCATCCTTTGAAAACCGAAATGATTTCCATCGATGGGGACATGAAAACCATAATTGCTCAATCAATCACCATTACCATGACCTAACTCAAGTTGCCTATGCAAAACATACATTAGTCACAGTAATCTTGTGTCGTTATTAATCACTGAAACCAAACTAGGGGTCTAGATGCTTTCATTGTTGATGGGCTTTCTTATTTTTTTTGTTTTTTATTTGATTAACCGAGGCGGGCGGCCAACCACCTCTATTAAGGCTGGATTAACCGTGACCTTTTGGTAGAGGCGGATGGCTTGCCCACCTCGGTTAATTTTTACATAGTAGTGAATGTTTAGTTAAAACAACTATGAAATCTACCCTCTTATTCTTCTTAATATAATGATACGCAGCTCTCCTGCGTGTTCGAGAAAAAAATTCTTGCCTTTTATCTCCCTTGAAATAGTCATAAAACGTCCCTCCATTTTCACAATTTGGAAAAGCATAATGCTAAAAGCCAAAATCAGGATCCAACGAAAACAGCTACTTCTAAGAAAGCACATCTGGTTCTGCCCATTTGGTTGGTGTTCTGCTTTTTTATAACAGAAGCATTTTTCAGAAGTTGAACAAAACACAACCTGAGTCCATGTGAGTGGAGCCTAACGTTTTTTTATAGCTTTTCTTTTTTTCCTTTTTTCTCTTTTTGTTTCTCTTTTTCACATCCATCTTGCCTATCTACTTGAATCTTGTTACAAGTAGAAGTAGAATTTTGTTCAACTACTTTTTTCTTGACATTTTTAAATAAATTAAGTAAAACTTTATATTAAAAATGACTAATTTTTTTACTACCCCCTCTGACATGAAATATATATATATATAGTATTAATTAAAGCATTCAAAATTTGTCCTAAATTTTAAGGAATTAACTCCCAGAAAGCACCTACTACATGTGTACCCCTACCATAGTGTCTATATCAGGCTTAAAATATAGTAAGCATAAGATTTATCTATAGTTAAAGGAGGACTACATGTGTCAATTGTATTACCGTATAGTCTATCATAGAATTGCTAGGGTATTTAGGATGGAGGGAGTAGTACATGTTGTGATTAATAAGTTTTTTTTTGATGAGTTGTTGTTACAGAAAATTACTAGAAAAAGATAAACGCATTTTGAATATGTTTTTTTAAAGTTGTTGAATAGTATTAGTTGTTCATAAAAGTTTCTAAAAATATGAAGTTTCTTAAATATGCTGAACAACGAGAAATATGTGTACAAGTTGTTTGTAAAAAAAATAAAATGAAAGTTTCTGAAAGGAATTTCTCGTGATATCGTTCTAGTTAAAGTAGGCCCCGTTCGGTTTACCCTATATTCGGCTTGTTCGGCTTTTTTTTAGCTGTAATAGTATTTTTCTATCACAATAATTCAGCCAGAACAATATTTTTTAGCCAGTTTCAGCCAAAATTCTGTTAATCGAACGAGGCCGTAATGTTGAAAATGTTAATGCTAATGAGTTGTCCTCGGAAGTTTGTTCTAGAAAAAGAGTAAAAGAATTGTGTGTAGAAATAATTAAATAGGAGTATATAACTTTCTAAAATCTAGAAAATAAACTTAGAAATTACTTCAGCTGGTTGATTGAGGCTGCAGCAGCCAACCAACCAACATGAGGAAGCAAGTAGCAGTGGAAGGCTAGCATCAGTAATTAAAAAACCAGCAGCAACAGCTGCTTAAATCTTAAGCGTATAGGCCAGTATAGTTGTAGAAATGATGATTATAGTGTCATGCTGCAAGGGATGATCGCCGGTTTTGCTCGCGACCGGGACAGCGAGGCTCTCGTGTTCGCACTGGAGACGTTTTTCCATTTATAAGAAACCTGGAAAGTGACGCTGCAATGCTGCTTGAAGCTGCTGCAGCCGTCGTTATCAAGACAACAACGCCTACGAACCAGTAAGTCAAGCCGGGCGAACATTTTTAATTAATTAATTAACAAGAGAGCCCGATTTTACCCTCACCCTCGGGCTGTGCGCCGTAGCAAATCCTTCGGGTTGTAAAACGGCAGCTGTCGCTTGTCCGGCAACGAGCGGGCAGTTAGTTTCTTTTCTTTTCTTTTTGGCCCCCGACACGCCCTGAAAACAAATGGCAGGCCCATGGTCCGTCCTGCACGGCTGCACCACGGTCGGTAGCACGTCTGCACGTAGCAGAGGCTCCACTCAGTTTCAGAAAGAGACGGCATTTGTATACGGCTCATGCATCGAGTGTTCCTGGACTCGGAGAATTGTTAACCGAATGATGCCTAGCTTTGTGCTAGTAGAACTCGTGGTTGCTGTAGTTCTCGAGGTTGGACTGCTGCTTCAGTCAAGGAACAACTGTTGAAGATAACGGTTTTTTGCTGTGGCAACTGGCAACGAACTTGCATAGGGAAAACGGTAATGCTCTGGCTCATGCATCAAGTGTTCCTGGATTCGGAGAATTGTTAACCGGATGATGACTACCTTTGTGCTAGTAGAACTCGTGGTTGCTGTAATTCTCGAGGTTGGACTGCTGCTTCAGTCAAGGAACAACAACTGTTGAAGACAACGGTATTTTGTTGTGTCAACTGGCAACGAACTTGCATAGAAAATGCGGTAATGCCATGTTCAGGACGTTCCTCCGGACGGACGGACCTGTTGTTGGGCCGCAATGTCCACGAGGCTTTTTTATCCGCTCCTACGTGACACCGCTCGTGCCGCTTGCTCGCATAAAAAAAAAAGAAAACAAACCATCAACGCTCACTTCGCTCCGTACTCCGCGGCTGCCGCAGGCGACGCTGCCGCTTCCACCCCGCCAGTCGACGCTGCTGGCTAAGCACCATCCGCGTCTCTGCCCCAGCCTCCCCTTCCTCTCTCTTTGCCCACACCACACGTATATACGAAAACGTCCAAGCTATCAGCCCAGTAGTAGCCGTCAAGGAGGAGGCCCACGAGGGCTGAGACGGTCGATTAACGTGAAGACCAAGGCAAGCCAAGAATATTCAAGATAGGCGTATCTAGACGATAGCTAGGATCAATCTGTTGCGCATTCCATGTAACAAACTAGGAATTCAATCTGTTAGTCCGATCACCCTCATTGTAACCCTACCTCCTTTGTCTATATAAAGGAGGACAGGGACTTTGCGATTTGGGATCCATCTCCTCTCATTCCGGTCTACTACGTAGCTAAGAGCAACAACCCCTATAATTAAGCATATCAATACAAGAGCATCAGCAGCAGCACTTGAGTAGGATTTTACGTGCACTGCGGTCTGAACCAGTATAAATCCTTATTACTCATCTCATGTGCTACAATCTGATTTCGTCTACGCGATCACGTTGCTAGGCATTGCCGGAGCTAATTCATCCGACACTCTCTCTCTTTCCCTCTCTCCCGACATGGCCCAAAGCGCGACCACCACCGCATGCTACGCACGGCTAGCCCGACGGTGTCCCAGCCGTGCGGCGTAGCCCCCGGTGGGGTGGCCGCTCGCCTACATCGCGTGCTTCCACCGCACTCTGCCTCGCTGCTCCTTCTACCAGATCCACTGCGCGACAAGACATCCGATGGTGGGGGGACTGCGGCAGCGACTACGGGGGGCTACGTGTCGAGCCCACGATACCAGCGGCTACGAAGGGGTCCCCGCCGGCCTCGTAGTAGGCGGAGTCCATCAAGTCGATGGTGGCGACGGCATGGCTGCCTTCGTTGAACTCCACACGTTGGCGAGCCTCCATTTTGCAAGCAGCAAGGAGATGTTGCGATGTGCTGAAAACGCATGTTGCAAGTTTATATTTCAAGCGTTTCGGATGTTTCATAGGTATGTGTTTACACCAAAATTTGGCACGTTTACCCTAGACAGAGAGGAATCAGCCGATGGTGTCAAAAGCAATAAATATTTGCAAACTGGCCAGGAAATATTCTTTAATATATTTGGAGATATGTTTGGAAATACTTGACGTCTAGAAAGCTCTTCGTCAGCTAGGAAATATTGTTTAATATATTTTGGAGATGCATGACGTATAGGAATTCCTCGCGTGAAGATAAAGGGAAAAGCAAGAGAAGCTAGAAAGATTAAAGGAAAGGATATATGCATACACACGTAACACCAAGACTTGCATGTTCAGCTATTTACACGTACGGCCAATTAGCATATTTGGCCACGTCTATTCCTAATTCAGTTGATATATGGATATACGCTGCTATTTCTGGAGTCCGTACATGAAGGAAAAGGAATATTATTTTATTTTATTTGACACAAAAAACATAACATCCAGGTGCAACTCAACAAAGGAAGAAGCAAGGATGGCGTATCATATACGTGCATGTACAAGGCCGGCTAGGTGTCATATTCGTATATGTACTCGGCGAGATGTGTATGCGCACAGGATCTTTGCCGATTGAACTAAATAAGAAAGGACACATCGGTCGAGGAAGCTTTAATTACAAGGACTCTACATAAGGAAAATTAGAGCCCATGTATCTTAGTATTTTCTTTAGTTTAGATATTTCTTTTGAGCCAAGTTATGTACATAGCTTATCAGAGGTCATTAGTCCAGGATATAAATATGTACTCGTCGCCATTGTAAAACACATTCAATCAATCAATACAAGCTACTTTCTTTTCGGCTCCGGGCCAACTCTTAGGAGTAGGAGTAGAGTAGATTCCGACGAGTTCTTCAATAAGCAGGGCTACATCGGTCCGACCGACCTCCGGCTTGCCTGTAAGTACCGTCATGGCTTATGCTTCTGTTTGTATGGCTGCATCGGTTAAGTTTGATGTCCACTGCAAACTCTAGTATAAGCTAGTTATCGATCTTTATCTAGTTCAAGTACGGCTGCATCGATCCGGTCGACCTCCACTGCACGAATTAGATTAAGGTCAAGTTATCGGCTCTACCTAAGGGTGGCGTCCTTCGGGTAGATTCATTAAGTTACTGATCTTGCTGATGTTTTTATCATCATTAGTTTGCAACAACATCAGCCTACCCGGTCGAGATCGATCTAGATCGGTCTCACATCCTTTTAACCCCTCGTTTGTCTTGTTACATTGCAACGATCCTTACTTTAAGTGACGGGTTACGTTTTATCGGTTGTTCTACTTCGATCTTGATCGTGCATAGTACGCAGTCAAGGCATATCTGATCTTGAGGAGGTTTACTAGCTAGTTTAATCTGGTCTATAGCCCACTATCACGGCTGTATCGATCCGGTCAACCCCCACTGTTAGTACTCTAGATCGGAGGATAGTAGCTGGTAGGTTTGCTTTCGACCAGGCATGACCTTGGCTGTTTGCTATGCCTGCATCGGCTACATAGCCGATCGCCCGTATTTTAACATTTATAGTGTGTTTTTATGATCCTATTAAATATGAGTAGATCTGTTTTCTTTAAGAATAGAATCTGTTATCTTTATTATGGCTGCATCGATCCGATTGAACTCCACTGTTAAAGATGATAGGTTAGATTTGAGGAGTTGATAGGTCTGCTCGTGTTGAATAGTCTATTATTCACATGCTATGATCCTTTTTCCATCTGAATCGGCTCTTTTACCCGATTCGTCTACGCTTTTATAGATATGACACGCTCTCATGAACCTCTTGAAGTATGGTCGATTCTTTGAATTCTCTGGATTTAGTTTATTGTTATCATCATAGCTGCATCGATCCAGTTGAACCTCACTGTTGATGGTAATGGATTAGGTCTAGACGGTTCGTGGGTCAGTCTGTATCAAATAGTCCATTGTGTGCATGGCATATACCTTTTCCTTACTAAATTCATTGGCTCTACACTACGTATTGACCGGAATCTGATTTAGCCAGTGATGTATCTCTGACACATACATGTTAATAGTTCAAGGGAAAGAATCACTAAAATTAGGTACGTCGCCATTGTCATTATAAAATCAGTCACAACCCGCGAGCGTTACAGTTCTTAACAGCCGATTTTCTTCTTCTATCGGGTTATTTAATCAATTTTTTCCGTTTGGCTGTCAGCCCACTGGATCACCAAGCACTCATCAGCATTGTCGATCACCACTAACGTTGCCCGACCACACACTATGAATGGATATAAAATAACGATGGTTCGTGGTCGGCATCACTAGCGCGTGCTCGACAACACTAGTGAGTGGTCGGACATCTCTATGATCTAGTGGGCTAACACTGGCTGCTCCCGAAGTGGCACACTTAAAACTGTTTGGGCAAAGAACGGTATGTTCCACCTTAAATTACTGATAAACTTTCTCTCCTTGTCAATTGCAGATCAAATTGACTAACACGCCCTCGGGAGGAATTCGTAGGGTCGACTGGTCCTGCGTTGAAGCCAAGCGGATCTCGAACCTTGCTCTGTCAAGCATATCCTTTCGGCTTACTGTGTGTCGACGTATTTTCGTGCCGACAGTATGTTACAATTATTTTAGATGAATGTTGCAAAAGTAGATCAGAATATTGCAATGGGTGTATATATTGCAAAGGTCTATTTCCAATGTTTCATCTTTATTTTTGGACGTATTGTTGCAAATGTGTTTATATGAATGTTGCATACATTTCACACATATGCTGCAAGTGTTTTAACTGCATATTGTGTATATTTGCAATGGTTTTCATGTGTTTTTACAAGTGTTTCAGAAGCATATTTCAAATGTTTTATTTGTCTTCAGACATATGTTGCACGTATTTTATCTTAATATTTTAAAAGTAAATTGAGTATTGTATATGTTGCAACGTGCGTGAGAAACGGAGGCGACACGAGCGATCCCCTCGCACGGTCTGGCAGCGGGCGGCGTTAGGCAGGGTGGACCCGCATGGGATCGTGAAACCCAGTCATAGACGGGGCGTGCTGGGTTTTTTTTTTTACGAGCGCGAGCGTGGATCGCTAGTACTGCAGCGCGGGTATGCGGACGAGGGCCTCGGACAGGACGACCGGACGCTAGTGGTGCCGTAAGAAAAAATCCGTTTGTTGCCCTTGCATTGGCCAGATAGCTTTAAATTGCGGGTGTATTTTTTACAAGCTCAAGCTCGACTGTTACCGTCCACGTGAATCTCAATCTATCATCATGTCCGTATTGCGTTCCAGCAATTACCTGTCCCACGTAGGAGTCCATGTAGCACTGCGCTTGGCGTTTACTGGCTCAGTGAAATAAAAGATCACTTTAGTCCGTGTTTAGTTTCTCTCCTAAAATTTACTGTCTATCCTATCGAATATTTGATACATACATAGAGTATTAAATATAAACTAAAAAATAACTAATTGTATAGTTTACGACTAATTTACGAGACGAATCTTTTAAGCCTAATTAGTCTATGATTTGACAACGTGGTACTACAGTAACACACATGCTAATGATAGATTAATTAGGCTTAATAAATTCGTCTCGTGGATTACCAGAGGATTGTATAATTTATTTTTTCAGTATGCGAACACCCTGAATTTACACACTGAATTTAAACGATGGGCGTGTTTAGTTCGGCCAACTTTGGAGGTGCAAACTTTGCACAGTAAAAGATTTTTCACTGTAGTATTTTGTTTGTATTTGTAAATTATTGTCCAAATATTGACTAATTAGGCTCAAAAGATTCGTCTTGCAAAGTTAAAGCAAACTATGTAATTATTTTTTAATTTCGTCTATATTTAGTACTCCATGCATATACCGTAAGTTTAATATGATGAGAAATCTTCTTTTTGCATAGTATTAAAGTTGGAAGTTTTGAGGAACTAAACAAGGGCGATCCTTCCCATCACCAGAAGCAGTCCGTATAAATAGCGATTGGCCCCATTCCAGACGCAGACATCGTCGTATTATAATCCCCTAGATTCTCAAACCTACGCTAGGCAGGGAGAGGGGGGCCTGCAGCAGCTGCAGGGCAGCAGGGGCCCTCTCCTCCTCCTCTATAGTATTCTGCCACGCCCTCCAATCCCTCAACAACATTTTGAGCCACGCGACGCGCGACGCTGCCTGTTGGATCCGCCCGTGAAGAAATCTCTGCGTCGGCTCATGCACGCAGCACGCGGCGCCGGCCTCCCTCTTTGCCCGCCCCCCTTGGCCTCTTGCGAAAATAAGAATTCCGGTTGCATCCCCGTCTCCAATCCATGAGCGGTCGATTCGATTTAAATAGGGGACAAAGATCGGGCGCAGGTGCTGGCACGCATCAGGTTTGATTTTTTGGTGCTATCTCCTTGTTCCCTCGGATTGTCCTTCTCGTTGTCGCCGCCGCCGGCCAGCGATACCGAGAGGTTAAGGGGGGAGGGGCATCATGGACTCGCACAAAGGGGCAGCAGCGGGAGGCGGGGGCGAGGTGAGGCGGATCAACGTGGTCTACTTCCTGAGCCGCGGCGGCCGGACGGACCACCCGCACCTCTTCCGCGTCAACCACCTCAACCGCGCCGGCGGCGTCCGCCTCCGCGGTACGTTCGTCGGCCGTTCTTCCTCCATTTTCAGATCCATTTTTGCATCTACTACGTGCGATCGTCGATCAATGCCGCTCATTATTCTTTGCCGTTCGTGCCGAACCGTTTTGTTCGTTCAGATGTCAAGAGGTGGCTCTCCGAGCTGCGCGGCAAGGACATGCCGGACAATTACTCCTGGTCCTACAAAAGGTAGTATGATTATCGATGAACCGCAGTGCAGCATTTCTGCCTTCCTATAAATATGACGAGGATTTTCTTTGGTTGCCAGTTCATTCATTTCTTTCTTTGGCTGTGTCGATCTGTATTGATTGAATGTTACTAATTTCTTGATCCATGTCGATATTATTCTGTTAGACTAGAGGTTCTAGTCTATTTAATTTCCTTATATATACATAATCCTCCCATTATTCCTCATCACCAGGAAGTACAAGGCCGGGTACGTGTGGCAGGACCTGAAGGACGACGACCTCATCACGCCCGTCTCCGACAACGAGTACGTGCTCAAGGGCTGCGACGTCCGGGGAACACCTCCTCCCTGCGTCCAAGCGCCAAGAAGGACTTCTTCCTTAGGTGGACTCATCCACGCCTGAATTTCCATTCCATTTTGTTTCTATCTGGCCTAGGTTTTCTCATCATTCAATCTTTTTGTTTTGCGGAATGGTTTTTGTTATCATTTCTTCGTTGAGGTTAACAATTCGACCCGCTGTCGTTTATACCAGGCGAGAAGAAACGCAAGGAGGAAGAGGAAGACGTGACGCCGTGCAACGACGATCAGAACGGCCCCGTGGAGGTGGTACTGACGACGCCGGACTCCGACGAGAGCTCCCCGAAGCCGCCGCCGCCTGCGGACCAGGACTCGCCCGGAGGCTGCGAGTCGGCGCGCCGCAGCACGGCCCCGTTCAAGGTCGAGAAGCCGCAGGGCCTCGACGAGCAAAAGCATCAGGAGCAAGTGGTGATCAAGATCGAGGTGTCACGGTCACAGAACCACCAGCGGCAAAAACACGAGGACAAGGAGGAGGACGACGAAGGAGAAGCGGCAGCCGAGAAGGCCGATACCAAGGCTGCGGCGATAGAGGAGCAGCCGCAGGGAGAGGGAGCGGCGGGGGGCGTCAGGGGCCACGCGCACGCGGTGGGGAAGCAGGCGCGGAGGATGCGCGTGGCGCGGGCGCTCCACAACATGCTGACGTGCGCGCGCGCCGACGCCGACGACGCCGCGCTCCGCCCCCTGGCGGCGCGGCAGCAGGACGGCGGCGGCGGCGACTGGCCGCCGCCGCCCACGCCGACGTGCCCCGGCATGGAAGGCTGCGGCCTACGGTGAGTTGTTGGAAACGCATATTCACGTCACGCGGCACACAAGAATCGGTCAGCACGCAGGCCGATCCAATTCGATGGCTTGGTTTGGTTAGTTCCTTTTTGCTAACTTTTGCAAGCGCGTACGTGCGTGCGTGCGTGCGTGGCAGCGTGAGCCGGAACCGGAAGGCGGCGAGGCCGCCGAAGGGCGGCAAGGAGAAGCAGCAGCGCAAGCGAGACGGGGAGAAGAAGCACGACGCAAACAAGCCGGCCACCCTGCCGCGTTGCTCGTAAGTGCCGCTGCCTGCGATGCTTCTGTTGTTCACTACTGGCTGTGTGTGCTTGTTTAATTTCTCGTTAACCTGATCGATTCGGTTCGGTTCTGAGTTCTGACCCCGTTGCATGCTGGTCGCTCGGTCTCGCTGTGATTCGGCCAATCGGGTTTCATTCATGTGCTCAATCGGTTCCGTTCAGCTCCGCCTGCCCGTGACAGCAGGGGAAGAGATTCTGATTCTCTTTACTAGACTAGATAATGGCGATAAATTGCCAGGTCCGTACTGTTTCATTCGTGGATCTTGTACAAGGTAGGGTCAAGTTATCCCGTGCGAGTAGAAGACGAAAGAGGGTGCATTTTTAAACATTCAAATTTATTCGTAGATTATTCTTAAGGTTTTAATATAGGAGTATAGGAAGTATATTATCCAGTGACAAGAACATATGCCGATACTGACGTGCTAACAGCTTCCCGTACTTGCATCTGTTAGAACCCCACTGATCCAAATTATTTGTCCCAAATTATTATAGGTTTTAACATGGTCAGTCGATAAGGCCTGCTCACCTAGTCGACCAGGCTGAACGACTACTGGTGTACATTTCTGAATTTGGTGTGTCTGAATTTTGCTTGGCCGTGCTGTTCGGTTCTACTTCCTCTGTCTCAAATTATTTGTCGTTTTTGATTTTTGTGCCGTAAGTTTGACTCGATTTGTAGAAAATACATGCAACATTTATATCTCTAAATAAATTTATTAAAAAACTAGATTCAAAAATCTTTCTAATGATACCAATTATATACCATAAATATTTATATTTTATCAAAGTTGTTTCTCGGAAAACGAAAATGATAAATATTTTGGGACGGAGTAGTACCCTGAGCATTGGTGTGTGTTGCAATTAGTAACAGGTTGTCAAGCAGAGATTCTCCACGCAGTATTAATAATACGCTATGCCTGCCGTCTCACGTACGCATTTTTTTGACAACGTGGATGGATGGACGCAGGCAGTGCGGGAAGGAGTTCAAGCCGCAGGAGCTGCACTCGCACATGCAGTCGTGCCGGGGCTTCAAGGAGCGGATGAGGAGCAGCACCAGCGCCCGGCCCAGCACCGACAGGAGGCGCAACTGGCCGACCGCCGGCCACTACTCCTCGGAGTCGGAGCGGCCGTCCTCAGCCTCCGCCGTCTTCCTGCTCACGGAATCCTGACGGGATCGCCATTCGTCAACTGAACTGATTGCTCTTCTAGCTGATCTCCAAAATGAATTCAATACACTAATGTTGCGGAATGGGATGTACATCGTGCGTGCGGATCGAATGAAGCGACGTTGTTGGGATCATTTTGTCTAGTTCTGGCAGTGTGCAGCAGTACATATATACCTGTTTGTCTCGACATTTTGCTTGCCTCATCTGTGAATAAAAAATAGATGACTTTCTGTATTTGATCGCCTCTGTGCATCGATGTTTGGGTTAACAGTGTGTGCTTGCTGCTTTGGACCGTTCCTAAGCTTTCAGGTAGCCAGTGCAAGTAAATATAAACTTTTTAGATCAGGCAATAGTCACTGCTGTCTAAAGAAGAAGAGGAAAGAACGATGAAAGAGGGATGCAGACATTTAGAAGGCGTGGCGCTACAACTTTTTGGCTCCAGTGAGTGGAAGAATCTCAAGAGGATAGGAGTTTAATGCATGTGTGTTTTGATCTGCCTTCTCTTGAAGCTGGGAGTTTAGTGTTGTCTGGTTGGTGTTCAGTGGAGCTTTGGACATCTTGTTTTGTCACCTGTGTTTGTCAGGTTAGTCCGATTAGCGGAAACTTGTCAGGTTTGTCTGGTTGGGGTTCAGTGGAGCTTTGGACATTTTGATTTGTTGCCTTCTAATGTAAGGTCACCTGTGTTTGTCAGGTTAGTCCGATTAGCGGAAACTTGTCAGGTTTGCCCGCCTAGCGGAAGCTTGGGCTCAGTCCCTTTCTTGTAAGTTTAAGCCATAAGCATTCACTGCAGAATGTGAAGGCTGGAATCTTTTTTCCGTAATCTAAAAAAAAAGTAAATATAAACTCGACCGGTCCTTCGGATCATGCCATGTGTTTGTCTTGAGTTGTAACGGTCATCACTCATCAGATACGGTGGTGTGTGGCAGCGCAGTTATTTTTGCTAAGCCAACAGCGCGTGGAACAATTACGTGCATTCGTGTATAGTACTACAATGGTTCCATCATGGCGTACGGTGCGGGGGAGTAGCAGCTACGAGCCTACGACGACATGTAGGCACGAATCGTGAATTCGTGACGGAGCACGTAGGCAAGCTACGGCCGGCCGGCCGGCCACTCTTCATGTAATTGTCGGCGGGGCGCGAAGAGAGGACCGAGCCCGGCCAGGTGGACGTCGGCGTCGGCAGCACGATGGGGGAGGGGCAGAGGGAGGGCGGCCGGCAATTAACCAGCGCGCGGAAGGCAAGAGGCAGAGCGGGGAAGTGTGAGGGATGCCCTCGTGCCCGGGCGGCCGGGTCACTGTGGCAGAATCATTCAAAATAGCATACTTACGGAGATACTCGTCTTCCACCAGACACTAACCATCTCGAAAGCAAGCTACAGCAGGCGGTATCCGTCGGGCACACCCTAAGAAAGAACCCGAAAGATCCACATTTTTTCCAAGGATCAAATAATGAGAACAAGTTACAATACTTATCCATTTCATACATCAGAGTTTCTTAAAAAGTACATTATTACAATACCAAATATCAGAGTGCGAAATGATAAACAGCGAAATTTAAAAATATACATCTAACGATAGGGACGAGGATCCGTCTGAGCCTACCAGAAGAATCCTCCACACAAGGTACTTCTTATGCATCACCTGCAACAGGGGTAAATAAACCATGGGTACACAATGTACTCGTAAGACTTATCCGACTAGGGGGGATAATTTCCCGACTCCAAGGAATATGATAAGCTTTATGGTTTGCTAATTTTTTTTGGCAGAAAGCAATACTAATAGTGAGTCCTTATTTATGTATTATTATTAGTCGTATTAAGTTATTATCTAGCCAATCTATATAAGCACATGTTCTACTTTCAAGCAAGGGTTGAGCAATCAGTTCTATTTCTTCTCCTTTTAACTTTCAGTTCTTACTAGAGTGCTAAATCGCAGACAAGCCGTACCGGATTTTCTGGCGGTTCGCGAATCAATGTGCCCAGCTGGGTGCCCCGAAAACACACGCCCCACTTGTACCCCAGGCACAAGCAGGACTAACCCATCACTCTCTTGTCCCGGGTGTCCAGGTCCCCGTCCAAACTTGGACTCCTAGCCCCACTCCTGAATCCCAGACTCAATGCGGTCCAAGGACCTCCACCATCTCCGCCTTCAATCAGTCGGTCCGAAAAGAGCCGGATCCGCGACAAGAGAGCAACAAGTCTTCCCTACGCCCATACCCAAGTATGCGCTTGGGACAATAAATCTGTGACTTGCCTAGAGTCATATACAACGACCGGTCCTTAATCGAAACAGACAGAAAAAAGTATAACCAAGCTATGCCCTGTCGACCTATACTAGTAGGATTTATGGGCAGATATATTTATGCATGTAGTTTCTATAAAATGCCTGTAACTTAAATGCACATCATAGATATATATTCAGTGATCATTTAAAATAGGGGTTATGCACCGGGGCTTGCTTTGGGCAGGCGACAGGTCAGCAAGGTCAGCACCAGCAGGCTCCGACGCTCCCTCCTGCACGAGGATCTCCTCCTCGTACTCCTCAATCACCTCGTCGTACTCCTGTTCGTCGACGGGCACGAATTCTACCAGCTCGCGATCTATGTGAAATGATGATGCCATGCTTAATGATATGACAACAGCAACTCTTAAAATAAAAGTACGTTGATTTAACTACTAAGCTAGTCATACCGACCACGGTGCTAAGCTATATATTGTTACCACTAAGTTTGAAATATGACATTCGTTACTACTATAGCAACTACAGGTGTTCTTATCCCTAACACTAATTTTACGCTATATACGATAAAGCAAGGGTAATAGCTACTCTATCTAACAACTCATTCTAAGGCTGCAAAATTTACAGTAAGTACATAATGACCTAGGGAACCTACTGTAAAAATTTATGTCTATAGCCATCACCAATTATCCACAAATATTAATCAACATAATATTAGCTCTCTAGTTTTTGAATTTATGACCCAATACTTACCACAGGTAACTGTTGTCTAACTATACTACTAAGTGGATGGTATTTTTACGAACCTAACAAAATTAGTCTCACTATTTTTGGACCACTACATAATTTACTATAAATTATCAAAGTTCAGCTTGAAAACTAAATTGAATAAGCATTTCTACTTTACTGAAAATTGAAGAAAACAATTTCTAACCTGCGGCCCAACACACGCGGCTCGGCCCACAATGGCGCGACGCGCGCGTCAGCACAACGCGGCCCACGCGCGGGCGCAGCCCAGCCGGACAACGGCCCGTGGAGGGAAGGATCCGCGTGCGACGGCAAAAATGTAGGAATGCCCCCCGGACTTCTCTGTATTCTCTGCGAGCTCTAAGGCACTATTCCTATAGTCTATGGCATTACAGCTACGCCCTCGAAATATCTATCTTTACATCAGCGACATCCCCGACACCCGCGTGCATGCTCCGGCGCGGCGGCGCTGGCACCGGCGGCCTACGCCGGCCACAGTAGGCCTTCCCCACCCCAACACCGAGCCGACCATTACCTAGGAGTGAACGTGAAGTGTCGGGCGAAGAAAACGCGAGTCAAGCTGTAGTAGCGCGGTCCGACCACAGCTGCGGAGGTCCTGCAGTTGCGGCGGTGCCGTTCCTGTTAACATCAGCAAGGCCAGGGCAAAATAGGTAGCTAGTGAGCTCCAGTGACTCACCGAGGATCCCTACGATGCGGTCGTTCATCCGAAGATGGCCCGAACCGAACGGGCCACGTGCACCCGGGAGGTGCGGCGATGCACGGCAATGACACGGGCACGTTAGGGAATGCTCTACGGCGGTAGAGCCTCGACCGTGGTGAGCAGGGTGATAAACAGCTGGAGGAGAGGCTAGTAGTGCAATGAATTGAAATGGTTTGCCTTGGTTACGCGGCTTGCCGACGACGCAGGCCACCCTGGTCTTATGGACCTGGCGGAATAGCGATTTCAAATTGAGGCTCTGTGCGGTGATATGCGCAGCGAGGTGGGCACGGTTGCGTGGCTAGCTACCCAACGAAGCCGAGGATGCGACGAATTTGATTATAGTGCTGTGGTCACGGCGAATTGAAGGAAGGGGGGTCTCGTCGGCCAAGGCGACAGCAAAGACAGGGGGTCCTGGCGCGGCATGGCTTGGCACAGCCGTGGTCGTCAACGCAACGTACTTGTGCACATAATGATGGGAACAGCGAGGCGTGCCTAGGCGGTCGTCCGCACGACCGAACCCTTAAGATGACAAAGCTCGGTGACGTGGCACAACGGACGACGCTGGACAAAGGAAGCACTAGTGCAACATGACGCCGAAGCGATGGTGGAGCAGGCGGTCGTCCCATGCGCGTGCAACCGTGGCGAGTCAACGGGACCAGTGCTGGGCACGGCGATGGGTGGCATAAATTATAACATTTGTTTCGTGTTTCCGACGAACGACTCCAAGCTATGTACATTACTATATTACACACATCCACAGACAAGTATGATGCTCATGCAGTGTTTTAGCAAAAACAGTACAATGTAACATCGAGGGTGTTACAAATCTACCCCCCTAAAACAAAATCTCGACCCGAGATTTCATGTGCCTAGTGTGAGAAAGAGGTAGGGAATACATTTTGGCGCAGCAACTAACTATCAGAGCCGGCGAGAAGGTGGGGGTATTGCTGCAATAGGTAACTCTCTTGTTCCTAGGTGGCTTCATCCTCTGAATGGTTTTGCCACTACACCTTGTAGAATTTTACCACTCTGTTTCTGGTCACTCTTTCTTTCTCATCCAGGATTTTTATAGGATGCTTCACATAAGTTAAATCTGGCTGGAGGGGAAGCTCTTCAATTTCCATAGCTTCTTCGGGAGCATGTAGACATTTCTTCAATTACGATACATGAAACACATTATGTACCGTAGATAAAATATCAGGAAGCTAGAGACGATAAGCAATGGGGGCCACACGGTTGCAACACCTGGTATGGGCCCACATACCAAGGGGCTAGCTTGCCATGGACACCAAACCGATGCACCTCTCTCATAGGAGACACCTTGAGGTACACATAGTCCCTAGCTACAAACTCCAAAGGCCTCCTTCGCTTGTCTGCGTAAGACTTTTGTCGGCTTTGAGCTGCCTTCAAGTGGCTTCGAATAATGTTTACTTTATCTCGAGCCTCTTTTATGAAATTAGACCCAAAGTATCCACGGTCCCCCACTTCAACCCAGTTCAGTGGCGTTCTACACTTCTGCCCGTATTGAGCCTCAAATGGTGCCATGCGGATGCTCTCTTGGTAGCCGTTATTGTAAGAAAATTTAGCTAACTTCAAGCACTTATCCCACTTCTCAGGAAAAGAGATGGCATAGGCCCTGAACATATCCTCGAGCACCTGGTTCACCCTTTTAGTTTGACCATCAGTTTGTGGGTGGTATGCTGAGCTTCTAAGAATATGAGTCCCCAGACAGTGCTGCAGTTGCTCCCAAAAATAAGAGGCAAAGATTGACCCTCTATCAGAGACGATAGTCAGGGGAACTCCATGAAGGGTCACAATCTGATCAAAATATATCTCAACATACTTCTTAGTTGTATATCTAGTGTCCACCGAGAAAAAATGAGCAGACTTGGTGAAATGGTCCACAATGACCCAAATAGAATCGAAGCCCGTGGAGGTGCGGGGTAAACCTATAATGAAATCCATAGAAATATCCTCCCATTTACAAACAGGAATGGGCAAGGGCTACAAATATCCTGGGTATGCATATGATCTGCTTTAACCCTACCACAAGTGTCATACTCCATGACGTGCCAGGTGATATCCTGCTTCATGTTAGAACACCAGTACAAGTGCCGCAGATCATGATACATCTTGTTACTGCCAGGATGAATAGACAGTTTTGAATGATGAGCTTCATTCAAAATCTTTCTTTTCAGCTCTTCATTGGATGGAACCACCAGTCTATCCTTATATCTCACCACTCCATGTTCATCAACACTAAAGTGAGGGCCACGCCCTTCAGCCATCAACTTCCTGATGTGAGGAATCTCTTCGCGGTCTTCCTTTTGCTCCTGAATAATCTGCTCCAACAATTCTGAGGTCAATGCAACATGAGCCAACACTTCAGCATGGTCGAGAGACAAAGTTGTTTCCTCAACCTGATGTGACTTTCAGCTCAAAGCATCGGCCACTACATTGGCCTTTTCTGGGTGATAATGGACTTCTAAGTTATAATCCTTTATCAATTCTAACCATCTCCATTGCCTCATGTTCAGCTCAGACTGGGTGAAAATATACTTGAGGCTCTTGTGATCTATAAAGATATGCACTTTGTTGTCCAACGGATCGTGCCTCCAAATCTTCAGAGCGTGGACCACAGCAGCTAGCTCTAAGTCATGGGTGAGATAATTCACCTCATGCTTTTTCAGTTGGCGCGAAGCATAAGCTATCACACGCCCATCATGCATAAGCACACACCCCAACCCCGTCTTCGAGGCATCACAGTATACATCAAAGGGCCTATTAATATCTGGTTGGGCCAACACATGAGCAGTGGTTAGGAATGTCTTAAGAGTTTGGAAAGCTTCTTCATAGGCTGGGCTCCAGTCAAACTTAGCTTCTTTTTGGAGCAGCTTGGTCATTGGCTGGGCTATCTTGGAGAAATCAGGAATGAAACACCGATAGTTTCTAGCCAGACCAAGGAACTGACAAATCTAATGCACAGACTTGGGAGACTTCCAATCCAATACATCTTGCACCTTGCTAGGATCTATAGAAACGCCTTCCGGTGTCAACACATGACCCAAAAACTGCACTCGATCTAACCAAAATTCGCACTTGCTGAATTTAGCATATAGCTTGTGCTCCCTTAGTCGAGTTAGTACTATCCGAAGGTGTCGGGCATGCTCTTCATCATTCTTAGAATAGATCAGGATGTCATCAATGAAAACTACCACAAACTTATCCAGCTCTGGCATAAAAACTGAATTTATCAGGTACATGAAGAAGGCAGGAGCATTGGTAAGACCAAAAGACATCACTAGGTACTCATATAGTCTATATCTACTAGAGAAAGTTGCCTTTGGTATATCATGTGGCCTGATCTTGATCTGATGATAGCCTGATCGGAGGTCAATCTTCATGAACACCTTGGCGCCAACTAGCTGATCGAACAAAGTGTTTATGTGGGGCAAAGGATACTTGTTCTTAACTGTTACCGCATTAAGAGGGCGATAATTCACACACATCCGCAAAGTATCATCCTTCTTCTTCACGAAAATAGTCGGGCAACCCCATGGTGAAGAACTAGGACGGATGAAACCCTTGTCCATCAACTCTTTCAGCTGCTTCTTCATTTCAGTTAGTTCCCTTGGAGCCATGTGGTATGGGCATCTGGAGATAGGGGCAGTACCAGGCTCAAGCTCAATGGAGAATTCTACCTCTCGGTCCGGTGGCAACCCAGGAAGATCTTCGGGAAAAACATCTGAGAACTCATATACTACCAGAATGAAGGTAAGATCAGGAGAGGCTTTAGCATAGGCAGCAATAGGCAAGACTAGATCTGAGGGTACAATAAAAGACATCCTATCCTCAGAATAAGGAAGCCATAACTCCACACTTCTCCTCTTCATATCCAATACTACCTCATACACCCGCAATCAGTTCATTCCAAGAATAGCATCAATGCCTTGCCCAGGCATGACCATGAACTATCGGCGGTAAGTGTGGGTGGCTAATACCAAACTTACTGTATCCGTGCAGGTATTGATGAACAATTGTGAACTCGCAGTATGGATCTTATAGGCATACGGTATAGCCATAAGTGGTAAGTTGTGCCGCTCTACAAACCCCATGATCATAAAGGAATGTGATGTACCAGAATCGAACAACACCAAAGCTGGATGGGAGTCGATGGTAAACATACTAGCCATCACCGGCTTCTGCTGCAAAATCTACTCAGCATCTGTGAAATGCACTTGGCCGGATTTGCTGGGCACTTTCTTCTTGATTATGGTCCTCTTGACAAGCCTAGAGTTCGCTAATGGTTGAGCGGGCTGAGCTGGCTGGTTCTGGGGACAAGCTCAGGCATAGTGGCCATCTTTGCCACACTTGAAGCAAGCACCTGGCTTGTTCCCAAACCCCTAACGAGGTGGGACCTGCTGTCCCTGAGACTGATGGGGCTGCACCTGTTATGGGGGTGCACGGTATTGTGTAGAGGAAGTTTGCGAAGTCTACGGGGGCTGCCAGAATAAAGGCCCGCCTGATGATTGATAGGGCCCCCGTCGGACAACCTATATCTTCTGTGTGTGAGGGTGGCTAGAGGATCCAGCTACCACCCGTTTCCTCTTCCACTCGGCCTAAGACTCTCGCTGAAAACCCTCCATGATAATGGCAGCGTTTATCAGTGCCCCAAAGGTCTAATAGTTCACCGTGTATAGCTTCTCTTGAAGGATGGGAGCGAGACCACGAAAGAAGTGGTCCTTCTTCTTGTCATCAGAGTCCACATGGATGCCAACATACTGAGCCAAGTGATTGAACTTATTCACATAACCC
Source organism: Miscanthus floridulus (assembly GCF_019320115.1). NCBI lineage: Eukaryota > Viridiplantae > Streptophyta > Magnoliopsida > Poales > Poaceae > Miscanthus > Miscanthus floridulus. The sequence goes on from NC_089584.1 coordinate 121,791,738, forward strand.
ATCACTATCATGCTCCCCTAGTGCAGCTCCAGGAACTCAGTCACCTTCCGGTTGATGACACCAGCAGGGATAAAGAACTCTTGGAAAGCGGTGGTGAACTCCTGCCAGGTTGCTAGATGATCAAGCTGCTCCATGGCATGGAAGGTGTCCCACCATGCGCTTGCAGAACCCAAAAGTTGTTGCACTGCAAAGCGCACCCTCTGCTTGTCAGACACGTCGAGCAGCAGAAACTTTTGCTGCATAATGCGAAGCTAGTGCTCCGCATCCAAGGGCTCATCAGACGGGGTGAAGGTGGGTGGGTGAGTCTTGAGGAAGTCCTGGTAAGAGGACGGTCCCTCAGGATGGCGGGCACCACCCCCGTTCCCACCGTTGCCCCCAGGGCCTCCACGGGCGAGACCCGCGATAGCTTGTGCCATTATGTCCATGGTATGGGCTAACTCTCGGCGAGCAACCAATAGCTCCGCCATCATGTTGGCATTGGTCATCAGAGGCGGCGGTGGCGGAGGAGGAGCCAAAAGTGGAGCCCCATGGCTCTCCCCGTTGGGCTCATGGGCCCGGCCACTCTCGCCGTGGCCCTCACCAAGACCGTGAGCCGCCCCAGCACTAGTGCTCCCATATCTAAACCTTAGACTCATCTATAAGAGATATAAACCATCCATTAAAACACACTCTCGATCAGAATCAAGGGATTAGATAAATGACAGCACATTTATTAAAGCATTCCGTGAGTTAGTCCTATCAATTTACTAATTCAATTATATGTAAAGAGGGATTTCAGTTGAAGTAAGATGCTATTATCATGATGCATGCTTCGGCCTATGCGCTCACTCAAGCTAGAATATAGCGGCATTCGTAAAACTTTTCGGCACATCGCACCCTCACTTCCCGTATACGAAGCGCTTTCTTACGCAACATAAGTTAGTGTACCTACAGAAAATTGATTAGATAAAGCCAGTGTCGCTATCCTAGATAGATCATATTGCTAGGGCTTATACTTATTTAACTTAACTTAATCGTATCCTACTTTTCGCAAAGCTTTTGTTGGTCAAATTTTTAGTTTTGAAAAAGAGTGATGAAACCCATGACCATTATTGGCTCTGGTACCAACTATGGCAGAATTGTCCGAAATAGCACACTTACGGAGGCGCTCGTCTTCCACCAGACACTAAGCACCCCAAAAGCAAGCTACAGTGGGCGGTATCCGTCGGGCACACCCCAAGGGAGAACCCGAAAGATCCACATTTTTTCTAAGAATCCAATAATGAGAATGAGTTATAATACTTGTCCATTTCATACATCAGAGTTTCTTAAAAAGTACATTATTACAATACCAAATATCAGAGTGCGGAATGATAAACAACGGAATTTAAAAATATACATCTAACGATAGGGACGAGGATCCGTTTGAGCCCACCAAAAGAATCCTCCACACAAGGTACTTCTCATGCATCACCTGCCACAGGGGTAAATAAACCCTGAGTACACAATGTACTCGCAAGACTTATCCGACTAGGGGAAATAATTTCCCGACTCCAAGAAATATGATAAGCTTTATGGTTTACTGGTTTCTTTTTGGCAGAAAACAATACTAATATTGAGTCCTTATTTATGTAATATTATTAGCCGTATTATGTTATCATCTAGCCAATCTCAGTGTTTTCCTAAACACTAAACGGTAAACAGTCGGTCACCTATCGTTTAGCCATTATTCGGGCAAAACGTCCAATTAAACGGGCTAAACGACCAATTAAACGGGGTAAACGGGTGATTAAACGGAAATGGTGCACCACCATGTAGCGTTTACACGGTGTTTAAATGGGCTAAACGGTCATTTAGGTGAACAGTGGCCAATCTATATAAGCACTTGTTCTACTTTCAAGCAAGGGTTGAGCAATCAGTTCTATTTCTTCTCCTTTCAACTTTCAGTTCTTACTACGGTGCTAAACCATAGACAAGTCGTATCGGATTTTCTAGCGGTTCGCGAATCAATGTGCCCAGCTGGGTGCCCCAAAAATACATGCCCCGCTTGTACCCTAGGAATAAGCAAGACTAACCCATCACTCTCCAGTCCTAGGTGTATAGGTCCCCATCCAAACTAGGACTCCCAGCCCCCACTCCCGAGTCCTAGACTCAGTGCGGTGCAAGGACCTCCACCATCTCCGCCTCCAATCAGTCGATCCAGAAAGGGCCGGATCCATGACAAGAGAGCAACAAGTTTTTCTGCGCCCATACCAAAGTATGCGGTCGGGATAATAAATCAATGACTTGCCTAGAGTCATATGCAACGACCGGTCCTTAATCGACACAGACAAGAAAAAAGTGTAATCGAGCTATGCCCTATTGGCCGCAGGACACAAGCCCTTACACCCACCAATTCTCAAACCATATCCCTGCCCGATCACCAGTTACCTTTACCATTTTATCATGAGTGATCATATTTTATTACTTATTTACGAGTAACGGCAGGTTACTCACGCTATCGATATCCTGAGCATAGCAGCTACTCGACCTGTACTAGTAGGACTCATGGGTAGATATATTTATACATGTAGTTTCTATAAAATGTCTGTAACTTAAATGCACATCATAGATATATATTTAGTGATCATTTAAAATAGGGGTTATGCACTAGGGCTTGCCTCGGGCAGACGACAGGTCAGCAAGGTCAGCACCAGTAGGCTCCGGGGCTCCCTCCTATACAAGGATCTCCTCCTCGTACTCCTCAATCACCTCGTCGTACTCCTGTTCATCGATGGGCACGAATTCTACCAACTCGCGATCTATATGAAATGACGATGCCATGCTTAATGATATGACAACAGCAACTCTTAAAATAAAAGTACATCGATTTAACTACTAAGCTAGTGATATTGACCATGGTGCTAAGCTATCTATTGTTACCGCTAAGTTTGAAATATGACATTCGTTACTACTATAGCAACTACAGGTGTTCTTACCCCTAACGCTAATTTTACGCTATATACGATAAAGCAAGGGTAATAGCTACTCTATCTAACAACTTATTCTAAGGCTACAAAATTTACAGCAAGTACATAATGACCTAGGGAACCTACTGTAAAATTTTTATGTCTATAACCATCACCAATTGTCCACAAATATTCCTACAAATATTAATCTACATAATATTGGCTCTCTAGTTTTTGAATTTATGACCCAATACTTGCCACAGCTATCTGCAGTCTAACTGTACTAACAAGTGGATGGTATTTTTTCAAACCTAACAAAATTAATCTCACTATTTTTGGACCACTACACAATTTACTATAAATTATCAAAGTTCAGCTTGAAAACTAAATTGAATAAGCAATTCTACTTTACTGGAAATTGAAGAAAACAATTTCTAACCCGCGGCCCAACATGCGCGGCTCGGCCCACAACGGCGCGACATGCGCGTCAGCGCGGCGTGGCCCATGCGCGGGCGCGGCCCAGCCAGACGACGGCCCGCAGAGGGAAGGATCCGTGTGTGACGGCAAAATGCAGGAATGCCCACGTACTTCTCTGTATTCCCTGCGAGCTCTAAGGCATTATTCCTATAGTCTACGGTTTTACAGCTACGCCCTCAGAATATCTATCTTTACATCAGCGATATCCCCGATGAAGGGGACCGTGATGCCTAAGAGGGGGATGAATTAAGCAACTTAAAATTCTAACTCTAAACTATGACCTCTTTTTCTGACCTTAGCAAAACCTATGCAAAAGACAAACTATCTAAATATGAAACTACGATTTTGCTAATGTATTGCTATCTCTACCGCAAAAAGAGTAATGCAATCAGTGTAAATGCGGAAGCTAAAGAGCAAGGTAGAGATATGCAAACTCTCATCGATGACTCAGGTATTTTTACCGAGGTATCGAGAAGCGCGCAAGCTTTCTCCTAGTCCTCGTTAGAGCCTCTCACAAGGAATCCCTTGCAAGGGCCAAGCTCCCAGCCGGGTAACTCCGTCGATAGCCTCGGGCTTTTCCCACGCGCAAGTGGGTCTCCGACGTGCCTTCCGGCAAGCCTCTCCCGGATGCTCCCCGTCGTCTTCACTATCAAGCTTTCGGCCGAAACGCTGCGGGCCTTGTTCCCTCCGGTACACGGTGGCGGCCATACCACAAACGCGGTTGGTGTGATCTCGTAAGACTATAAGCCCCTCCGATGTACAACAATGGTGCGCGCAAGCACCGAGTGGTAAGAGGTATGCAAACCTCACTAAACACTAGGCCTAAACCTAGAGCAAGCACATAAGCGGTGGTCTAATCAACCTAAGTACTTCGTAAAGCACATACGCTAATCACCTAATAAAACACTAAGCACTATGCAAGTGAAGATCACTAAAATGGTGTATTAACACCCTTAGTATGTTTCCTCAGCTCCACACACCTCATTTGGCCGGTTGGGGTTGTATTTATAAGCCCTAATGAGAAAGTAGCCATTGGGATGAAATCCTACTTTTTTGCTACTGACTGGACGCTGATCACGTCCTGACCGGACGCATCCGGTTGTCCCGACCGTTGGAGCCGTGATCCACTGATCGACGCTGCCAGCGTCCGGTCACATGCCACCGGACGCGTCTGGTCGCAAATTCGCTGCTCTGGAACCTCTTTGTACTCGATCGGACGCTGTTGTCCTGCATTCGGTCAGTTTGCCGCCAGCGTCCGGTCCAGCGTCTGGTCGCTGCTGCTGTTACCGAGCCTCCTGATCAGAGCGTCCGGTCGCTTTTCTCCAGCGTTCGGTCACCTTTGTGAGCTTGTTTCTTCGTGATCTTGCGTGCGGCTTGGTTCCTATCTTCGTGCTTGGACTTTGCTTGATATCTTAGGTCTTCTCTTGTGCTCCTAAGGTCTTCTTTGAGGTGTTGATCATCGGATCATCACGTCGCCTTTGTTCAAGTCACATCTTGCATCCTATTGAACTACAAAACAATCACTTGCAAATTCATTAGTCCAATTTGATTGTGTTGGTCATTAAACACTAAAATCTAAAGTAAATGGGCCTAGGGTCCATTTGTCTTACACCCGACACCCGCGTGCGCGCTCTGGCGCGGCGGCGCTGGCACCGGCGGCCTACGCCAGCCACATCAGGCCTTCCCCACCCCAACAACCGAGCCGACCCTTACCTAGGAGCGAACGTGAAGTGCCGGGAGAAGAAAACACGAGCCAAGCTGCAGTAGCGCGGTCCGACCACGATGACGGAGGTCCTACAGTTGTGACGGTGCCGTTTCGGTTAACATCAGCAAGGCCAGGGCAAAATAGGTAGCTAGTGAGCTCCAGCGACTCACCGAGGATCCCTACGATGCCGTGGTTCGTCCAAAGATGGCCCGAACCGAACTGGCCACGTGCGCTCGGGAGGTGCGGCGACGCACAGCAATGGCACGGCCGCGTCAGGGAATGCTCTACGGCGGTAGAGCCTCAACCATGGTGAGCAGGGTGATAAACAACTAGAGGAGAGGCTAGTAGTGCAATGAATTGAAATGGTATGCCTTGGTTACGCGGCTTGTCGACGGCGTAGGCCACCCTGATCTTATGGACCCGGCGGAGCGGCGATTTCAAATTGAGGCTCTGTGTGGTGGTATGCGCAGCGAGGTGGGGACGGTTGCACGGCCAGCTACCCAGCGGAGCCGAGGATGCGACGAATTTGATTATAGTGTTGTGGTCACGGCGAATTGAAGGAAGGGGAGGTCCCACCGGCCAAGGCGATAGCGAAGACAGGGGGTCCTGGCGCGGCATGGCTTGGCATAGCCATGGTCGTCAACGCAACGTACTTGTGCACATAACAACGGGAACAGCGAGGCGTGCCCAGGCGGCCATCCGCATGACCGAACCCGCAAGCCGACGAAGCTCGGTGACGCGGCACGGCGGACGACGCCGGTCAAAGGAAGCACTAGTGCAACATGACGCCGATGCGATGGTGGAGCAGGCGGTCGTCCCATGCGCGTGCAGCCGCGGCGAGTCAACGGGACCAGTGCCAGGCATGGCGATGGGTGGCGTGTAGCGCGGCCGAAGTACCGCGCAACGCGACGGGGAGGCAGCGCCACCAGAGCCCGGACGCAGCGCGTTAGCCACGGCGATGTGAACCGGGCGCCAGCGCGTGGCAGCACGCAACCAAGGCAGCAGCGCCGGAATCAAGCGCGCTACGTGCTAGCACATGACGGCGGTGAGGACGCGGCCGGCGCTTCGGCGCGCGTTGGGGCGAGCCAGCAGCGACGCCAAGCCGAGTGGCAGTGGTGACCGCGGTCAGCGTGGGCTTTGTCCAAAATAGGTGACGTGCACGGTTTTTAAAGCGATCGCAAAACTCTCCCCGAAGGTCCAAACGCCAAACTACTTCAATACTCCTGTGCGTACATAGAGCTATCGACCTAGGGCACAACATTGCACCACTCCTTAAGCCGGTCGCTCTACAAAGCTTGCCGAACATGGCTTCGTCGACCTGTTTTTAAACTTCGCGAAATGACTTAAACTTCGAACAATTTCGCGTCACCTCCCAATTCCTACCTACTTATATACTAGCTAGCAAACCTCGTCCTTGACCGCACACATTCCATCGTTGACTACGAAGCGTGTACTATAAACTTTATTAAAGTTCGCATAAATGTTCCACCTCATTTTTATCCGATAAAAATTCGCTTAGAATATTAATGATGTAACGTGACATAAAATATAAAATTTGTTTCGTGTTTTCGGCGAACGTTTCCAAGCTATGTACATTACTAGATTGCACACATCCACAGATAAGTACGATGCTCATGCAGTGTTTTAGCAAAAACAGTACAATGTAACACCGAGGGTGTTACAGTCACGCCCACGCCACCATTCCTGCCGGCGCGTGTGGTTTCGGCTCGGCGGGACCCGCTTGTCCTATAATCCGTACTTTTCAGCTTATTTTTTTAGCCGGAACCATGTTTTTCTCTCACAACAAATCAACCGAAACAGTGCTTCGGCTTGTTTTTTTAGCGAAGCGAACGAGGCCGATATGGGTCCTGCCGAGCAGTTGCATCGTAAGTTCATCATAACCAAACAAACCATCTCCACAACCAACGTTTTCTTGCGATACTCGAACAACAAGCAAGGCGGCTGAATCAACCAACAAAGCCACCGAATCCTTCGATGATACTGATGATGACTATTACTAGCACAAATAACACACCGGTTGGCGCCCGCCTTGGCAAGCGCGCACACATGTACTTGCTTCGTCCCGGCACAAGAGACCAAAAACTGACCATTCATTCAGATACTCAGCCTCGCTTGTTCGTAAACGATCATAAATTTTTAGCTAGAACAGTATTTTCTCTCATACCAAACCAACCAGTAGTAATAATCCACGATCATATACGATCGTATCAGCACCGGCCGAAGAGGCTGACTACCGCCCACGCCATCACCCTCAGCTAATCATAGCAAAGCCTAAAATTAAGACAGGCCAGCCAGCCAGCCAGGCTGTGAAACTCCAAAGCCTCATCCTCGTTTCCAAGGACCAAGGCCACGCGTCCTCCGCCTAAACAAGGCCCCGCCACCAGCTAGCTATATATGCCCGGCCTCTCCCTCCCGCCCTTTCCCATCCCAACAAGCCCAGCTCGCTAGTTTCGTGCTCCTCTTCTCCTCCTTCCCATATCTCGAGCTCCGAGACCGATCGAGAAGCTAGCTAGCGAGATGGCGGCTACCCTCAGGCTCAGGATCCTCGCCGCGGCAGCCGCCGTCGTGGCCTCGTCGCTCGTCGGCGTCGCCACCGCGTCCGAGGCGGCGCCAGCTCCCGGCCCCGCCAGCTCCAGCACCGGGGCCGCCACCGCCGTGACTGCTGGTCCGGCGCTCGCTATCGGCACGTTCGCCGTGTCCGCCGTTGGGTACCTCTTCAGCTGAGCTGGGTTGCCGTTGCGCGCGTCGTCTTCATGGCTACTTTTACTTGATTGTTGTTGCCAGTATTTTCATGTTGGGTGTGTTTTGATCGGTTGGCGTACGCGAGTTGCCGGTTGGGAGTGTGCGCATCTTGGATTCTTGGTTCATGTAGATCGACCTGTTTACACAGCTATATATATATATGAAGTGATGCAGTGAGTTATTCATTGCGTTTTTTCTTGTGTGTGAGATAAACATGCATATTATGCAGCAACACAACTACACTTGAGCATATGCAATTGACTGCTGGGGGTAAAAGAGTAGATTAGATAGAGAATGGTCGGTATTAGCATATATAGTAGTAGAATAGAGATTTTAAACCACCGATACAAAATGTAAATCTTGACAAACGAAGGGGTTGATAGTTTTTGTACAAACTTGGTAAAGTCACAACTTATCGACGTAAGGTCTTCTTTTGTTCTAACAAAAAGAGGTGGTACAATAACAACAAGTAAATTCAACTGCTGTCAAATACGGTACAAAAAAATGCTGAAAAATAAGTGCGTCTCATCAACTCGCCAATCAATCACCCTGTTTGCTTATGCTGATGCTTATATTGAAATATTGTGAGAGAAAAGCATTGTTCCATGGTTGAAAAGTAGCTCAAGCGAACATGGTGAATATTTCCTAATTCCGCTGACCGCCTCACGCCTCAGCCCTGCGACTCAGCAAGGTGTTACACACCCAAATGTCTGTACAAGAAGCATAGATGGATCAGAATGACTTGTTAAAATCCGCATGTCCAGCATCTCTGCTGAGTATGAAGTATCCAGCTTTTATCACCCTCTGCGCAGTCCATGCGTTGAAAATGCTGAACCCTCAGCAGCAGAATTAAATGCATGCAAATTATAGCAAATTGGTCTTCATAAATCCTCTAGAAAGAATGAAGCAAAGCAGATTCGTGAGGCACATGCATCTCTTCAAACGTTCCTCTACAATCCAGGGCCACAATGCCTGTTTTATCATTGTCAATTGCCAACTTAAGATGACCTCAACCGTGACTGCCCTTTTCCCTGAATCGAGAACATGAATCGAATGAAATGTGATAGCCAAAAGAAATATCTTCATATGAGTGCATTTCAAATTTACCTTTCTCCTTTTTGTTTTTTCAGTTTTCCAGCATGGAAAGAGCCCATGGCAACCAGGTGCTCCGGACTCAGAAACCCTGTAAATCAGGCATGGAAATAGTTTGTATTACAAGCTGAAATGTACACAAACTTTTGTGAACCATGAAACACATAGAAACTTTTGTATAGAAACTTTTGTTGAAAGTTGACTATGGAGATGTATAATGCTAAGGAAAGATGCTTCAATGCCACCTCCAAAGTCAGTTAATTTGACTAAAAAATAAGAAATTCTGTCAGTGTGCTGCCCTTGTAAGTTGTATGCAGCTACATTTATGTAGTTGTTTACTTTTTCTAGTAGCACTGCCAATCTTCTAAAGACAAGATCAAAAACTATTGCTGGATTCATGCAGATTACAAATAGTAAATATGTTACTTACACACTCTCGTTGTCACAATTTGCCAAATGGTTATTTCTATGCAAAAGGCTTGGTGAAATGGCATAACCATTCTCCATCTGTACATTTTGACTTTTATGGGGACCATGACTGTTACTGATCTTTAAGGCCTTCAGTTCATTAGACAGATCCTTGTCAACATGTCTTGAGGGAACAATGCTGGCCATTGAGGACCTCCCGTGATGCTGACCACCATTTTGTGGAAGAATTTGATTTCTCTCAGGTCTAGCTTGATTTAACATACCAGGCGTGGGTTTTTCAGCATCCTGGAGCCATGCACTCTCTAACCTTTGTTCATCAAGAGCTGATATCTTCAACTGTTCAACAGAAACATCCTGGCCTCTTGTTCTGTGCATTCCTGAATTTTCATCAGAGATGATCATGGGAACAATGCTTGGCTGCACTCCGCCAGCACCTGATAGATTCAGAACACCCTTTCGACGTTCACTGTTCGTTGAACAACTCAAGACATCAGATTCAGCTGTCTCATCCGGGTATGTCTCATGCTTTAGTCCTCCAGCAAGAATTTTTTGCATTAAACAAATCCTGACTTCCACATTGCACTTCAGTACAGTTTCCATTGAATTTCTGATGCTGCTAATAAATCTTTGGGCTCGAAACTTTATATCATTGTCCTCAAATGCTATAAAAGCAACAATGGTACCTGAAATGAAGTATACCAAAATCAAGTTTGGGCAGATGAACAGCTGTGCACCAGGAAAGAACAAATAAGTGGCAAGAAAAAGGAAGAAAATTTCCTTGTTGCTCTCGTTTATTTATGAGTGTTCCTATTTGTATGCCACAGATTTTTCAAGCATAATTTACATGCTCAACATACAGATTTAATCACAATTACGCATCAAATATGCTGAATCTGTCAAGAAGCAGGGTCAGTATTGTTGCTTGCACTGCCAGTGACTAAGAATGCCGAATTTGGATGTAAGCCAGAAGAATTGGAGACTTCAAGGTACCTAGACTTAAAGTTGCAACGAAAAATAGGCTTCTTCAAGAAAACATAGTAAGCAAAAGTTGATTTAGTAACTTAGAGTGAATGGCCCAATATAAATTGCCTTCCTATTACATCTTTCTTTTAAACCACAGAACTAAGCTCGATACATCAACAAATAATTAGGTGGAATTCCTTTCCAGCCCGGTGTTTGAAACATATATGCTCTAGTTCAATAAAACAATGAATGAATTTTATCAATTACATACATTACCATGGGCTAGTGTGTAACAATATGGTTAGTGTTTCTGCATCTTTCACCTAATTTGGACTTCGTATTCAGTATTTACCGATTCAACTAAGTACAGTTTGTCAAGCTATAGTGCAATTTCTGTTTTGAAGCTAAATGGCTACAAACGAAAAGCTGGAACCTAAACTTATGTGTTGACAACTCTGATGATTGCATTTATTTCGTCATGGAGTTGGGACCGCAAGCAAAAGATGTAATCTAACTGCATTCAGCTTTTGGGGCAGCTTAGTTACCCTATGTTTTCACATATTGTAAAGTCAGGATCCAGAAATTCTCATTCTTGGTTTCTGACTCGAGCTTTAGGCCATCAAAGTTTTAAAACGATGCAGTGGAATTAAGATGCCCTACATGGTCAGGAAGCTCCAGCTCTAATCCAGTGGCCAGAAGTACTAGAGCAAACTTGTAACTGTAAGTTGTAAACGAAAGGCCTTAAAACATTAACATAGCTGGGACAAGAATGAGAATACAGTATATGCTTTACCTTCACATTCTTTGACAGATGCTAGTTTCCCATGATCATAGAGAAGCTGCCGCAATGTCTTGGAGTGGCAGTTCTCTATGCACTTCCTCCAAATTCGGGTAAGATTATCTGAGATTCCACTATTCATAGCCTTTTGCTCAGAAGAAATACTTATTTGAGCAGAATCCAATAATGTTCTATCAACAGACCTACACTCGCCATAAATCATGTTTTCATTGGGTCTCATCCTGGAGAACAATGAAGCAAGGCCCTGAGGACTAGAGTGCCCACTGGTTGTTTTCAGATCCACTATTTTCTTTGAATCAGGAAAAGTGGATAATTGATGAGATGTAGTCCTGCTCGCAGAGGATTCTCTCACTGCTTCCATCATGGTTTCGCTGGTTGCTTTAGCACTTTGCTTACTGCTGCATTTTGATTGAGTTATTTCTGAATTATGACCAGAACCAAGCTGGAGTAAAGCAGCAGTGAACCATGTCGAACGCTCGCTTGAAAGTCTTATCTGCTTTTCAGCGTCAGAAAGAATCCTCAGCGCTTGTTGTAATCTTTCCAATTCAGCATCAGTTACTAAAGAATGCAGCAAACATGTTAGAACTTCAGAATTGAGATAAATCTTTCTTGTTTAGATCAACACACGTTCAAGAATGCACTATATTGCAACAGATTGACAGACCACAGATCCATTGTACCAATCTCAATTGGAGCGACAAGATAGATTACAAGTGGTGGTGCCACACAAAAATTACATATCCAGAATCCATAATGGCAGGTTACTAAGTTTAAGAGTTTACATGTGTTTCTTGGCACAGATATTGCAAAGTACAAAGTAAATTAGCACTTTTGACTGAGTAACTGTTTATGTAAAGAATACATAATGAATTTGTTTCTTTAGGGATATAGAACCTTGTAAGTCATGAACAAACCACGATAATTTCATTTTCTGATAGTTACACAGAAAAAATAAAAGCCGAGCAACACACCTATATACACTGTATTTTAACATATTGTGGGAAATGATCAAGGGGTGCACACATTTAAAAGCCATATGAGTCAGACCCTAAAACTAAAGATGTTAGATAATAAAACTAGTAAAACAGAGAGCACAGTATTCAACAAATATGATGCAAGTGGAAACAATTGTATTTCTCAATAAAAGTGTATTAAATTATGGTCATTGAAGGCATCCAGGCCTGCATTGATTCATGAGAAAAGTATTAATTATATTTAAAATGGTGGGCATGACTGCATAACTGTTGTGTTCTACATAAGTCCTTGAAAAATTCATCATCTCCTTAGCAAGAAAATTAAGTACTATCCAATCAGTGTATTTTCTTAGTATAAACATAAGCATTACAGCTCAATTGTCAATCCATTTCATATTTTTTATAAAGGTGCTAAAACATCAAATATCACTATCTTAGTTTCATATGTTTACTGTTGCAATCAGACAAGCTAATAGTAGAGAAGCTGAATGTATCAGTTTACTTTGTGAGAATCACATTAACTAATGTAATTTCATAAGATCAACAAAGTTGTTAATCAACATCTTGATTCTAAAAGGAAAGATTTCATAAACATTTATCAGGCATTAGAATCTTAAGTACAGTGGGTTGCCTCCACAACAAAGGGGTGGAAACTCCAAATACACTAATGCACAACATTAAAAAGAATGATGATACTGAAGACTGGCTCCATAAGAAAAACATACTTAACGAGTAAAGCATGAACAGTGAGTCAGCGACACAAAAGATGGATTTTGAAATGATTGCATCAGAAAGTTAAGACTCACTATTTCGACCACCGATTCCATCTCCACCGCAAGTAGGGTCCGCCAATCTATAGGTCCCAGCAATGATGTCCATTATGAGCCCAGCTAATTGTGACATTAATGCCATTGGATCGACACCAGAATCCATCAGCTCTCTCGACCTTTTGACTGTTTCGGCAGTGTCTGATGACATGGCTATCTCCAATAGGTCAAGGAGTTTCTCCTCAGACACAACCCCAACCTGTAAAGCATAGTTAAAGTTTGTGTGACTGATCTAAATATGGCATTACCATTATGACTTCCAAGTTGCTACAGCTATAGAGGGAATCTTATAGGGTGTTTGGTTTGAGAAATCACTCCATTCTAGATGAGGTGGTGCATTATGAGTCCATTACTCGAATTTGATGGAATGACTCCATTCCTCATACTTGTACTAATTATTAGCTTGTAAGGAATGAGGTGATGATGGATCAACCCATTCCATTCCACAAACCAAACAAAAAAGTGAGGAGTAAGAAGATGATGGACTAACTCATTCCTCAAACCAAATGCCCTATTAGAGTTCTGCTTTCCATTAAAGAATGAACTACAAACGTACAGTAAGTGAGGAAGGGAGGGAGGGAGAGTTCAAACAATCTAATCCAAAGAGTTTGTGATTTGTGAATGTTCATTCCAGAGAAAACAGAAAGAGAAGGCTTCATGGATCCGTAATCGAAAAACAAGACATTGAGTAGAGAACATTGACTGAAAACAAAGCCTATTTTGCATATATCTACATAACATATGGTAATCAGTGTGTTTATGTCTTCATACTTCACGATGAACTTATCTAAGCATAATCCATTTAGATATGTGCAAGTCCTAATAATACCTCATTGAAGCAACAGAATAGAGAAATTTCATAGTTTAAAAAATATCCAACAATCTGAAAAATAACTTACCAGATCATTTACAAGTGATGGTGTTATCTTCTTCCCTAGTAAACACAACTGATCTAACATTGTCTCTGCATCTCTCAATGATCCATCTGAATTTAGCGCTATTAAATCTAGAGCAGCCAATTCAACGTCAAGGTTTTCCTTCATAGCAATTTTCCTCAGCCGGCATACTATGTCAATGTCTTTGATCTTGGAGAACATGTACTTTTGACAACGTGATACGACAGAACGGGGAAGGTTTTCAGGGTCTATTGTTATAAATATGAAGACAACACGAGGTAATGGTTCATCAAGAAATTTCATAAATGCTGACCAGACTTTTGAAGATACCATATGGCATTCATCGACGACAAATACTTTGTACCGCGAAGAAGTTGCAGATGCTGGTATATTTTCAATCAAGTGCCTTACTCTGTTTATACCTTTTCTGTTGGTAGCATCAACCTCAATTAGATTAATTCCATTTCCAGTGAAAAAGTCACTACACTCGGTACAAACTCCACAGGGCTTGGTCTCTCCAGTAGCAGTACAACTTAAAGCTGCTGAAAGTATTCTTGCAGAAGATGTTTTTCCTGTCCCACGAGGCCCATGGAACAGATATGCCGGAGCTATTCTTTCCCTTGTGATTGCATTACTAAGTGACTGTACAACAAAGTTTTGACCAACAATTTCAAGAAATGACCTTGGTCGATATTTTTGGCTCAAGCTTCTGTGATCTGAAACTACATGATCAGCTCCACTCACAGACAGTGCAATCCCATCCTGGCTTTTACAGCTTGACCACCTTCTGCCATCCAAACGGCTCAAAGCTTCCAGGTCTAGTTCTCCAAAGATGGTTGAAACTTCATCACTAGCTGAATCAAATGACGAATAAGCAAAATGGCTACTATCACCCAACAGTGGTGCACCTTGGGAAGATTTTTTAAGATATCCATATTTATTGGAGCCTGATGATTTCTTTCTCACATGCATTGTCTGACTCCCACACAAAAGACTGCTGCCTTTTCTTCTAAGTGTATCAGAAAGTGAAGGAGAACGACTCCTTTCAGATCCCTTGTGTTTACTCCTATTTGACCAATAACAAGGAATGCCACACCTCTGATTTTTCAACAGTTCTGGTTGGTTCAGCCCATCGTCATCAAGTGAAGCAGCAGTTGTTCCATCCCATGAGCCTACAGTACTAGGATTCCTCCCTTTGTACCTGTAATAGGAGCTAGTGGAGACCGGAGTACAGGAGAAGGAAGATCCTTCTCTTCTTGGCACTCTCAACAGCTTAGAAGGATTTGTTGAGCTAAAACACCCTGATGCAGCAAACAGTGGTGATGTAGAGCGAGAAAAATACCCTACTTTCTGAAGCTGCTCATGAGTCTCTGAGTTGTAGTTCTCAGTATCCTCAGACGGCTCACCAGAGTTCACATGGAGATCTAGCAACTTTGAAACGGTCGAATTTCTCATAGCTCCTTTCTTTGAGAATGAACTCCTCACCCTTCTAACGGTTCTTTTAACAGGAGTGCATGAATTCGAACCTTGAACACTGTATATACTGACAGGAACTTCCAGACATGTGTCACTCCTAGAGTCCATACCGTTAGAAATACATGGGCTTTCCAGACTACAGTCTGCTGGGGCTTGTCTATCGTCCACATCTAATTTCACTCCACTTTCATTGTTAGAATGGTGTCTCCAGTTGTAGAGATAAACGTTTTTTCTTTTCTTTTCACTTTTGGGCGGTGCTGCAGCTGGCTCTGTGTGCTTTTCTGACAAACTACTGCCTACCTCATTGTGATTTATAACACAAGAAGTTGTCAAGAATGATTTAGAGCTTAACGGGGACCTCCAGGATGAGCATGTTTCAGGATCACGCAAGAAACGTGCCTTTCTCAAGGCAATAAGTTCCTTCTTCAGGTGAAGCTCACTGGGACCAACACACCCTTCAACCATAGTGGCCATAACTGAACAACGAGATATATTTACAAATTAAAAATAGAAGTACTGTCCAAGCAGGCCAATGTAGTATATCCCACTGCAATAGATCAGTTATGAAAAATGTCAAAGATTACCTTGATTAAACCTGAATGGTATATATGCAATAACAATTAACAAACATAAGAGTTCCTATCCACTCCTACCTGAGGAGTAATGTGCACAAACTATGGAACAGATCCATGAACCAGACAGCAATCCACAAAGTGCACTCTAGCGTGGTACTAAACAATAGAATTCACATGTATTTTGCTACCTTAATTAAAAAAAAACACGCTTATAGAGCTATTCCATGTAACCACATGCAATTCACTCTGCAGTTCCTAAAAAAAACACTTTTGTGTTGTGCATGTATCTACTGTATCAACTTAGCAGGAGAATGCAGCTCATGCCGCCAGTTTTCTAAGACGAAGGGGAATTGCCATCGTCTGACCTTGATCTAGCCAAACAGACAAAAGTGCTCTAACATCGAGTATCTCGACAGATAGGAGTCGAAGAGACCTAAATCCCTTACCGATTCTCCAAGAGCTGCTCCTATTACAATCCCCATTATTGTAGCGCTTGTGTACTTGTTGATCAATATTAGTAAAAAAATGACATCATCCGCCACTCAAGAAGTGGACGCTGGACGCTCCATCCGTACCTGTGTACGTCGGACAACGGGGGTGCGGCAACTTCAACCCAGGGAGTCCGGGTTCTACCCTCCCGGTGGCGGCGTGTCCCGTGGAGAGAGGCAGCGGTGGCGGCTCTGCGCTGCAGGCGGAGGGGCTGTTTTATGAACGGCGGCGGCGGGCGGAGCGGGGAACAGGCGGGTGCTCTGAACTTCCAGGCTGCGCTGCAGCGACGGCTGTTTCACGCCAGGACTCCGGGCGGCGCAGTGGCCTGTATGGCCGGCATCAGCGGGTGGTGGGGCGAACAGGCGGTGGGGGAATGCGGAGATCGCGCCGGCAGTGGGGACTTCGGGGAGTGCGGGATCAGAGGAGCGCGGCGTGGGGCAGGGAGAAGGGCAGCGGTGGAGCTCCCATCTGGATCTGGACAGGGCTGGGACCTGGAAGAGGGGCAGAGCCGCAGAGGGCTAAGCGAGTGAGGTGATGGGAGACGGACAGCGGGACAGGGAAGACTGCTGGGAGGGCTGGGGACAGAATCGCAACTTGGGCCGGGCCTTTTCCATTTCTTATCTGCGGTTGGCGGGAAATTAATATGATTTTTAGCACCCCAACGGGAGAGAAAAAAAAGGGAAAGTACGATATACGGAGTACGTTGCTACGGTGAAACACTAATTGCATTACTTTTTCATGAAACAGAATTATGAAACACTTTGCTTTACTCCCTCTGTCCTAGAATAAAAGCACGTCTGGAGTTTGAAATTTATCCCACAAATGAAGGTAAATATAGGAACAGTACTGGGGCTAGCCGGCAGCTGCCGCAGCTCAGCAGCTGTAGACAATCACGTTGGGAGCAACAAAATTATGAGGGGAGCTACATGGAAGTGTCTGGACCACTCATTTGCTTGCTCGTTTCCACTGGAGTCCCGTCCAGCGGCAGGCTGCTCCATCTGCACCTGCACTGCCAATCACTGCACTACACTTTTTAGGGGTAAAAATGTAATTTCACAGCTACAACATTTTACACATTTGAATTCTAAACGTGCTTTTATTACGGATGGAGGATTACCTTCTTACTGTATGAAACACTAATTGCTACGGTGATCTTGTGCGCTGGCTATGGCTAAACAGGTGCCTTTCGTTTGAGCCTGCTTAGCTTATAAACCATGGTTAAAAGTATTATTGACTGATTTAGTTTGAGAGAAAAATATTATTTATTAGCTGATAAGCTATGACTTAAGTAAAATATGATCCAGCAAACAGGCTAAAAATTACAATATTCAGGAACCACTGGCCGCGTCGCGGGCGTGGCGTGCAGCGGTCAGCAAGCGCATATCGCATCCCAATCGGTCGGTCCTTGCTGTCAAATCATGTGCATCGATTGGTCGGGCATAGAGCCCCGCGTGCTTTTGTTTTGGGACCACCACTTGATTTTGCGAATCGCTCGTAAAAAAGTACTGATGGATTCCAAGTATATGCAATGGAAGTAGTAGTACGTGGTACAGTATTTATGACATATAAATAAAGTATTAAATATAGATTAATTACGAAACTAATTACATAACTTGTGACTAATTTACGAGACAAATCTTTTAAGTTTAATTAGTTCATGATTTGACAACGTGGTGGTACAATAAACATGTGCTAATAACAGATTAATTAGGCTTAAAAAATTCATCTCAAAAATTAGCCTCCATCTATATAATTAGTTTTATAATTAATTTATATTTAATGCTTTTTATTAATACCTAACTATTTAATGTGACATAAATTTTAGGAGCGACTAAACAACCGAACACCCTCTTAGCATCACCACCGCAAACATGATCACAGATCACGTACAATGAATGAATCCGGCACCAAATAGATAACGAATCACACTTGTATCGGTACGTCGTACGTAGGATGTCATCATGAACAAAACTGGTCTCCAAACGAAGAGCATGTGGGCGCGCACATCATGACCGCGCGGCGGCGGCCATGCACGCAAGCACATGCGCCGCGTATCTCCTCCCCGCCAGCCCGGCCCACCTAGTAGCAGAAGAAGTAGCCGAAAACCGCCGCGGCGACAGACGCTGCGGCGAAGGCCGGCGCGGCGGCCGTGGGCGCTGGGGCGGGCGCATCGGCCGCGGAGACCGTGCCCACCAGGGAGGAGGCAACGAACATGGCGGCCACGGCCGCTGCGAGGATCCTGCGGCTGGCCTTCAGTTGCCTTGCCATCGAACGTCTTTGCTTAGATGAGAGCTGAGGCAGGCGAGAAGCTAGTATCAACTTGTTGCCGCCGTTGTTGTTTCCGATTTCGATGGATGGGCAAAGGGGAAGCACAAGAGGTTATAAGTAGCTGCACGGCTGCGGCTGCGCCGACCGGCGGCCGCCTGCTGCCTAATGGAAGCTGGTGGCGAACAGGAGGGCGGCCGGCTGTCGCGTACATGGCTTCCGTTCGAGGGCGTCGGGTGGTTGTTTACTTTGATTGGCTTGGCTGTTGGCACTTCCAGGGTGGTTTTCGGCGCTGGTGTCTGTTGGCTTTGGTGCCTCGCCTGTGGGGACTGGGGAGTGTGGGCTGTGGCTGACGAGTTGGAGCGGCGGAATTGTTTTTGGCAGCGCGAGCGAGCATCACATGGTAGCGACTCGCGACTCGCGAGCGAGCGACTGTCGTGCCGGCTCGTGCTGTACTGCCATTGGGATTCGGGTCGGCGGCGGTGTAAACGATACTGACCGTTGGGGTCGGAGATTGGTCCACGCCTCTTGGCCCTGTTAGTCCAGTCTCAAACATTAAATAAGGTGACATGTCAGAATCTTTGCATGGGCCTTGTTTAGATCACCTCTAAATTCTAAGTTTTTTCACTCTCTCTTCATCACATCAATTTTTGGACGCATGCATGGAGCATTAAATATATGTAAAAAAAATAACTAATTGTACAGTTTGGTTATAAATCACGAGACGAATCTTTTGAGCCTAATTAGTCCATGATCGAACAAAGTTTATCAAATACAAACGAAACATGCTACAGTGTCTAAATTGCAAAAATTTGCAATCTAAACAAGGCCATGGTTTGAGTTATGGGACGAAACGTTTGGGCGACGTTTCCAAGCCATCGGAAACCGGACGACGCTTGTGTTGAGGGGGAAAGTTTCATCCCCATGGATCCCGTGCGTCTCGCCTCCGCTTCCTCCTTGCACCGCCTCCTCGATCAGCGGCGCGTCAGCTCCCGGACATCGCTCCAGGCTTCGCTGCGCCCGCCTCGACCTCCTCCTGCCGCTCGCACGGGGGCGGGGCGGCCCGATCCGCGACGTCAACCGGTGTCGGAGCACGCGACTCCTAGTCCTGCTACTCTAGCAGCAGAGCAGGAGCAGACGTCCGACAACAACGAGAGGCCGGACGGCTTGCCTGCTTCGCTTGTTGGCCTGCGGCATCTC
This sequence comes from Miscanthus floridulus, assembly GCF_019320115.1. Classification (NCBI taxonomy): domain Eukaryota; kingdom Viridiplantae; phylum Streptophyta; class Magnoliopsida; order Poales; family Poaceae; genus Miscanthus; species Miscanthus floridulus. The sequence continues at coordinate 121,811,595 of NC_089584.1, forward strand.
GCAGAGTCGACGTCGATTATAGCATCGCCCGCGCACGTAGATCCACAGCCTCTCCGGCTGAATCGGCTTGCCTGCCTCGACGACTTAGTCGAGGCTCCCACCACCGTCGCACCTGCGGATTCCGCGGCCACCGGGCTTGACGACGCCCGAGCCTCCGGCCATGCACACATAGGGGGAACTGCTCTGGTGTGAGGTGCGTGGGAAAGGGAGTCACAGCCTCACGGGGAGCTTTTGGAGCCTCCGTTTTACTTTTTTTTTATTTTGATGAGTTTTTTTTTTATTTTCTTGGTCCCACTCGCTGGCACTAGGAAACGTGTGGTACTTGGCCTGAGATAGACTATGCGAGTGCGTTTTTCATACATGGTTGATCCCTAGCATGCAGCTATACGGGGATAAAGTTTGATCTGAACACAACAAACGGCTACAAAGGCCTGGTTTAGTTCCACCTCAAATTCCCAAAAAGTGCTACAATATCTATCACATTGAATGTTTGTGGCCCGTACATGGAGCATTAAATGTAGACGAAAAAAAAAACTAATTACACAATTTGGTGGAAAATTGCGAGACGAACGTTTTGAGTCTAATTAGTCCATGATTGAACATTAATTGCCAAATAAAAACGAAAGTGCTACAGTAGCCCCGAATTCCAACGTCCTGAAACTAAACACGCCCAAAGTCATCTAGCATATTTAATCATAGCACAATATAATAATTAAATACTACAACAAGTCTATGAAACAGCGAAATAAAACTATCCCACTGAGAGAGAGTGTTTCATGTTCCAGTTTCTAAGAGTAATAGTATTGGAAACAGTGACATAAAACGTTGCATTGAGACTGGCCTTACGGTAGATTCTGATAAAAAAAGCAAGTGACATTCTCAAACGCGTCGCTTTGGGGCTGATTCTCGATGCAACATTAGAGCGGGAAGTACGTTACTATCTGTCAGCGGTCTCATACTCCATCTTATGCAATACCACGTAGGATTTTTGCTTACGTAAAGGAAAGAAAGAGGTCAGAGAGAAAGAGGTCGTTGTTTTTTTCGAAACAACCACCTCATGAGCTAAGATGTAGGACTATGGTACAATAGTTCTCTCGTAGTAACGTCAAAGGATACGGAACATGCAACGTCCCATCAGACATGGCCCTTGTCCAGCATCGGATGCACTTTTGCATGTTTTTACCTCCTGTGATGTTACTATATATATTTTCCACGTTGCATATGAGGTGTATGCGGTGGTGTTGGCCGGCTAGACCGACCTCTACCATTGTGAAGTGGTGTCGCTCGAGGTCACCCTCCCGACGGGCCACTACATCACTCTGTCGCATTTGCAAACGTTTGTAGTGACAACCTAGAGCCTTCAACCTTCACCGACCCCTTAGGCGTGAAGGCATCCGTAGGTGGCGCCTTCCCTTGATAGCAATAGCAACGATGCCGCAATGATAATGATACAATTAGGGTGTCCGTCTGTCCGTCTCGACTACTCGCCCTGCCCGCGCCACGCGCCCTTATCCTCGTAGATTCACCGTCTCCACCGTGCCTCCCGCTCGCACTCGTGCCGCCCGCCACGGCCGCCTCCATTCGCTTGTCGTAGCCACTGCCTGTGCTGCCGATGAGCTCCGCACCAGTGACTTTGTCTCCACTCCGTGGCATTGAGCACCGTGTCGCGCGTCGACCTCCACGTCGACGAGCCTTCATTCGCCCAAGCAGCAAATAGATGTTGTGCTAAAAACACATGTTGCAACTGTGTGTTTCATGTGTTTCAGATATATGTTGCAAAGGTTTTATCTGGATGTTGCAAAAGTAAAACTAATGTTGCATATGTTGCAATGGCTATACACACGTATATTGTAAGTGTATGTTCCAAATGTGTCAGTTGTTTTAGACGTGTGTTGCAAGTGTTTCATCTAGATGTTGTAAAAGTAGATCCGAATGTTACATATGTTGCAACAACTATATAGACATGTTTCAAGCGTATATTGCATATGTTACAATGACTATGCATACATGTTTTAAGTGTATATTGTATATTTTGAAACGGTAGTGAAAGTATCTAGGCCCCTTGTTGGGTTTCGATGATTAATGACAATACAAGATTACTATGACTAACGTGTATTTTGCAGAGGCAATTAAGTTAGGTCATGGTAATGGAGATCAATTGGTCAATCGAGGTGGTCATGCCCCTACGATGGAAATCGTTTTGGTTTCAAAGGATGGACGACAAGGTTAAGGATGACTAGTTCTAAGTGCCGATTAGAGTTGGAGAGACACTTAGAGTAGTTTAGGACTTTGTTTTTCCTTTGGCCGTACTATTAAGGGGGGTATGGACGGGTAGCTTGACCTAAGTGAGTCTAGTGAGTTAGGTGTGGTGCACACTTGTTAAAACTAGCACTAGGTAGCTCCTACATATGCCTAAGATCTTTTGGAGCAAACTTCATTCACATATGATCGAGAGTTGGAAGTGAATGGAGGGTCAAATGCTGACCGGACGCTGGCTCCGGTGCGATCGAACGCTGGCCGTAGGGTCCGGTCGGTTCATTTGATCAAGGTGTATGCGTCTGGCGCGACCGGACACTGGAGTGGTCAAGTGACCGGACACTGATGTCCAGCGTCCGGTCGACTCCAGTAAGGTTCCAAAGAAGGAAATCTGCACCCGGACGCGTCCGGTCAGTACTGACCGGACCCCGAGGGTTCAGCGTCGGTCGAGTACAGTAAGGTTCTAGTGAGGGTTTAATGTGACCGGACGCGTCCGGTCAGTGGTGATCAGACCCTGCCAGCGTCTGATCAACACTTAAACACTGGTGTGTGGGTTCAACTGACCGGAGCATCCGGTCAACATGACCGGAGCATCCGGTCACCCCGCAGAAGCTCATAACGGTTCATTTTTCAGGCTGCCTTATAAATAGAAGCTTCACTCGTGTGTAGAGTCACTTTTGCTCATTTTCAATAGCTGAGAAACACGTTTGTGAGTGCCAAGAAGAGCAAGGTCCTAGTGAGGTGATTGAGATTTGAGAATCCAAGAGAGTAGCCTCATTAGTGAATCAAGAGTAGCAAAGTGTGCATCCACCGTTCTCATTAGGCTTCGCGTGGTCAAGTGAGAGTTCGTGCTTGTTACTCTTGGTGATCGCCATCACCTAGACGGCTTGGTGGTGATTGGGAGCTTGGTGATCACCCAGCGGAGCTTGTGGGTGACCCAACTCAAGTGGTGAGCGGTTTTGGATGATTCACCGCGACGGAGTGTCGAAGAATCAACCCGTAGAGAGCACTTGATCCTTGCGCGGATCAAGGGGGAGCTACACCCTTGCGCGGGTGCTTCAACGAGGACTAGTGGGGAGTGACGACTTTCCGATACCTCGGCAAAACATCGCCGCGTTTCTCTCTCTCTCTATTTACTTTGAGCAATTACTTTGAGTATTTACTTTGAGCAATTCAATATTTGTTCTTACATTTATAGAATTGACATGCTAGAGTAAGTTTGGAACATAGGTTGCAAGTCCTTTGTGCGTTAGATTAATAGAAACACTTTTCTAGGCACAAGGGGTTAATTGGGCTAACCGTAGGATTTAATTATTGCAAGAAAATTTAGAATTAGCCCAATTCACCCCCCCTCTTGGGTATCTTGATCCTTTCAGGTAGGACCGATATTGTAGAGGAGATGAGACGTTGGGATGGGAGCGGAGCGCAGCAGAAGACGAGGCGTTGCGGGGATAGGCGTGAGGCGGAGACGGAACGCCACGGGCTGACGCGGGGCGTAGCCAGGGTGGAATGTGGGCACGGGATGGGGCGCGTGCGCGGGTGCTATGTCTGGACATGGGCGCTGGTGCGGGATGGGATGCGGGGCGTGGGCGTGGGATGGGATGCGGGCGCGGTCGTTCGTCCAGGCGTCCGAGCGCTAGCTACGCTGTTGCCGCAAACGAGGTGAATATTTTAAGGCTTGACACATAAGCTCAAGGACTCTCCTCAACTTCTTTCTACTGGAGACCTCCTCGGGGGGGTTGATGGTGTAATATGTGAGGTTGGTTTTAGCTGGCTTAGAACCCTCCTATTTTCTAAACTCCGGATGCCTTACGTTCGCGAGGAACCATTAAAAACTGACAAGAATAAAGGCTTCTGAAAAATAAGTGGATCCATTATCAATGAACAGGACGTCTACATAATAATTTTTGAGTTTGAAATTAAAAAAGTAAAACAGTTTCTCACCGGTCGCTTCTTTCTCAGTTTCACCAAGAAAAATTCAAATGTACGATCGCATTCCGCATGAGCTAGCAGAAACGATTAAAAAAACATTACAGCGCGTATTATCACATTAGGTGGTAAACTGGTCATGTCATTCAGTGCTCTGTGCTCTTCGATTGTTTAACCAAGCGTTTTAAATTTTGCAGACCAGACGACTTCTTTTAGACATCTTGCGTATGCAAACTGCAAAAGTAGCTATTGGCAAGTATATTACGAACCACCTTACATTGTCACGTATACTCCACGAATTGGGGGATGAAATGAAATACATGAATATACATCGAGACTCAAAGAATCGGCAACCGATCTCAGAACGAACAGTACATGCTATGTATTCTTAGCAGATGGAGATGGGGGAGCAGCATCTTGTAGAGGGAACAAAAGGCAGGGAGGGGAGGGAGGTGGAGATTGGAGAGGAGGGCACAGTGCGTAGGAGCATATGCCCTTCAGGGCACATTTAACTTTCCTGTTTGAGAAGAGGTGCCATCGTCGTCACCGCCCACGTTGATGGAGACGGAGTCGTCGTCGCCGCCCACATCGATGGAGATGGGGGAAGCAGCGTTGCTTGCGTTGTTGCTGTCGCCACCCACGGCGTCATTGTCGAAGGGATCCTCGGCGCGGTTCGACGCACAGCCCGCTACCTTGCCCATGTAGTACGCAGCGGCCGCGAGGCGTGGCTGAAGGCGGCTGCGAGGCGTGGCGGCGCTCCATCGCGTTCACAGCTCACTGGTGAGCAGCAGCTTGGCTCATGCGTACCCAGGTCGCTCGACTGACTTATGGTGGCTACTGAATAGGCTCACTCGGGCCCTCGCTCGATGTGGTGAAGGGTTGTAGCAGCTTTTGTAGAGGGAACAAAAGGGAGGGAGGGAGGTGGGGATTGGAGAGGGGGGGGCAGTGCATAGGAGCCCGTGCCCTTAAGGGCACATTTGACTTTCTCGTTTGGGGAGGGTTTAGATCAACATCGCGTGAAGTGCATGCTATTTTTTGATGTCTAGGCAACTAGTACCACGGGCTAGCGCTCGACTGCTCTCTCCTGCTGTGTGTATCAACTCCTGCGGGTTCTGATCATGTACCATATATTGGGTATTTCGAGAGGGCTGCCTAGGCTAGGGCAACACTCAAGTCACCATCGTCCCCCGCCCCATCTCACCTCAACCAGTATTAGGGTCTGAATTAGGAGTGCCTTTTCCCCTTCCCTGCTTTTGTCATCCTTATGTGAAAAGAGACTAGTATGCAGGAACTCGTGGAGGACACCAGTCGGACCAGGATGCATCATGCATGGCGATGCTTAGCGACAGTGGCCAGGTCGACGGCGCGGGCACGGTTAGCTTCGACGACGTACCAGTGCCCAGAGCTCTCGCCTCTTGACCTCTAAGCTCCAAGCTTGCGTGTGCCTTGCCACGTGTGCGTCATCTAGAGGGCTGCGGCACATCCAATCCTGGTCGAGTCACGTTAGCTGGATGAGTGGAGTTGTAGTGCCTCACCTTGGTGACCATTTGCATTGGTCGACAGGGGTACTTTGGACATCTGTTTCATGAAAATGACATACCAAACTAGTTCTAACGTGACAGAGAGCGACGTGATTCCCTAGAATGGCGCATAGGAGATGGAGAGGGGGTAGCGAAGGCCGACGTGGTGGCCAATAATCATGAGGTACACTGGTACAGTATTGAGGTGCGACTTGTGAGGGGTTGGCGCACCTCTAGTTGGGCCTATCGTTGCGTTGGCGGAGCGCGCACCAGTCACATGGGCGCAATTCCGCAGTACCGGCCTCTCGTGCCGACTGCTGCGCCGGCGCGACCTGTTACTTGTGGGATTGCATTAACGGATTTACCTGTTTGTTCGTAGTAGCTTTCACGTTGGTGGTAAGCTACGAAAGGTGGTTGATTTTTCTATCATCTGCTAGCAAGTGACAATATCTGATCCTCAATTTTTTGGCCTATATATATGAGGAGAAAGATGGCTCGAGCTCCTACAACTATGGGCAAACCCTAGGAGCTGACCCCACCGGCCCCAGCCTCGCCGCCGCCAGTGGTGCTGGCGCCCCCCGCCCCCACCACCACCTCCCCCTCCCTCCCAAACCCTGACATCCCCACAGGTGTTGGATCTGGTGCAGGTGCGCCACCGTGGGCTCCCTGCCTGCCTGTGCCACCGTCGTCGCTGGGAGGTGCCGATGCTATCGCCACCGCCCACAGCAACACTGCAAGATCCGCGTGCCGGAGGTCCACCACCGCTGGCGCCGACGCTGGGTGCCACCACCAGATGCAGCGTCAAGTCCGTCCCTACGGGTTCTGGTGCTGGTGTGCCTCTGTAAGTGCAATCAAGCCCTATTGTGGGTTTTGGTATTGATGACCACCAAATTAGAGGACTAATAAGATTTATCGAGATGACAAGCAGGGAATCAAAGAATAAGGATGATGTACAGGTTGCAGGTGTCCTAATTACAAAAGGTGGCCAGACCTAGCTCAAAGGAGGTTTAAATTCTTTTATGTTTTGAATTTGAGTTTAGGGAAAGCCGTACTATTAAGAGGGATTTTAGGACAGTTGGTCAACTGTTGAATCAGATGCTCAAATTCACATATCTATATCCTCCCACCTAGTCAAAACAGCCAGCCAAATTTGATATCATATTACCTATTTTGGCTAGGGCGGTAGTGCTGCCCTGTTAAGAGCGGCAGTGCCGCCCTTAACTGACCGTTGGGCTCGGGGGGTATTTATACCCTTCAGGCCCGGCCCACAATGGTCATCTTCTTCACTAAGTCATTCAGCTCGAAACAAGACAGAACCAAAGCTCACCTCTCTCCTCCATTGTTGCTCCTCCATCCCTCAAGCTAATTCTTGATTCCAACCATCAAAACTTGAGAGAAAAGGCAGCAAAACTCGATTGGAGAGAAGATCCACTGATTCCCAAAGTCTAAGAGCATTTGGTTCATGTTTGACCGGCGGTTCTAGGGTTTGTTACTCGTGGAGCTTGCTCCTAGCTGGCTAGGCGTCGCCCTTGTGCTTGCCAACTTGTGTGGTAGCCTTGGGAGGTTTGTAACCTCATTCAAAAGCTAAGAAATCACCCCTCACTTCAAGAGTTCACTCTCTTGATTTGAGAACGAGGGTAAGGCAAGCCTTTGTGGCAAGCTCAATCCTTTTGTGGCTTTCCTCAACAATGTGGACTTAGACAAACCTTAGTGGTGAGCTGAACTATGAGATAAATCTTGTGTCTCGCGTGCTTCATCTTTACTATACTTGCAATTCATCTTTTTGCTAGCTGTTGCTAGGGTTTAGTTGCTCAATTCATTGTTGAGTGAAGTTTCTGTGGTATTCAGTCTTCGAACGGGATCTTGGCTTTATATTGCAGGATTAAGCAACTAGTGAGGTCAGGTTTATATCTGTTAAATCTCAACTGTGTTAGATTATTTTTCATAGAGCGGTAGTGCCGCCTTGTAAGGTCGACAATGCCGCCCTCTGTTCTAATGGAGTTTTGAGTTGAATTTTTACAGGCCCATTCACCCCCCCCTCTAGGCCTTCTTTATCTTCCTGTAGATCCTACAAGTGGTATCAGAGCGTAGGTTACTTCGTATACGCTTCACCGCGTGAAGTATGGAAGAAGGAGAAGGTTTGAAGAACGTTCGCGTTGCGGACACAAGTGGTGTGCACGTTGAGGATGTCGGCAGCAGCAGCGAGCTATCCATGTCCATAGTAAGTGATGCCACCATCAAAGAACCCAAGACCACCGATGCCAAAAAAAGAAAGGCAAGAAAAGAAAGAAAAGCCGCAAAGATTGCAACAAGAAAAGCTAGAGAAAAGAAGAAAGAAGAGCAGCGGCTCAAAGACAAGAAAAAGAGAAAAGAAGCTAGAAGAATCACAAGAGAGGCAAGAACTAAGAAAAGAGCATCAAGAGCTCAAGAGCAAGAGAAGAATGAGTATGATGCATCATCTAGTGAGCTCTCTAGTAGCTCGGATGATGGAGATGATGATGTGTCATACCATACTTCAAAAGATGGCAAGGAGGTGAAGAGCAAGGACAAAAAGAAGGATAGCAAGGACAAGGGCAGCAACAACAACAAGAACAAATCGTATCCTTTAATTATTCTTATTTGTCTAACCATAACAAAAGGTCCTTTATCAATGTACCCGTGGGAAAGTTATCTTATTTTGATAGGACAAACTTTGCCAAGTGGAAGCACTTGATGAGTGCCTATCTTGTAGGTCTTCACCCCGGTCTTTGGGAGATTGTGGTGAATGGATTGCAGCCACCGGAAGATCCCAAAGCGCCAACAAATGAAGAGCTAGCTGTTGTCCATCTCAATGGCCAAGCCACAAGTATTCTCCTTAGTGCCTTGGATGAAAATGAGTACAACCAAGTGATGAATGTCAATGTTGCAAAACAGATTTGGGACACTTTGCATCTAGCACATGAAGGTGTAGATAAAGTGAGGAAAGCAAAGATTGATTTGTTGATGGCCAAGCTAAATAGGTTCATGATTGTTGATGGAGAGGGGCCACAAGAGATGTTTGATAGATTGATAACCTTGGTGGGCAAAATTAGAGGCTATGGATGTGATGAGCTTGATGATCACAAAGTGGTGAAGGTTATGTTGGAAGCCTACTCACCAAGAAATGAGACCATAGTTACCTTGATTAGAGATAAGGAGAAGTTTGAGCACTTCACACCTAATGATGTGCTTGGAAGATTGTTGACATTTGACATGCAAAGAGAAGAGGCAAATGAGAGGAGAAGACTTGGTGAGTTGCAAGCCAAGCTAGAAGGCATGAAAATCAAGGAAGTAGCTCTCAAGGCAAATAAATCAAGCAATCAAGGCACCTCCAACAAGGCAAAGGGCAGCAAGCAAGCATCAACAAGTCAACCCAAGGAAATTAAGTCAACTCCACAAAATGATGATCCAAGTTCATCCTCAAGTGAAGATGAAGATGATGGGGCTGATTATATGAAGATTGATGATATGGCTTTGTTCATGAAGAGCTATCACAAGGGGTTGAAAAAGAATGGGTATAAAATAGTGCAAAGAAGGTTCCCTAACAAGAAGAAGAGAACTTGCTACAATTGTGGCAGCACGGAGCACTTCATTGCTAAGTGTCCCTATGACAAGAAAGAAAACAAATACAAGAGGGACAATAATGAGGGCAAGCATGAGCACAAAAAGAGATACAAGCAAATGAGAGAGGCACACATTGGGCATGAGTGGGACTCAACTAAAGAGTCAAGTGAAGAGTGAAGATTGCAACCATGGCCATTCAAAAGCCATCCTCTACATCAAGGCTCTTCAACAACATGTCCAATAATGATGACCACCGCTCCACTCACATTTGTCTTATGGCAAAGGGTGAGAAGGTAAAACAAAGAGCTAAATCTCCTCCATCTCCTAGTGACATCTCTAATAGTGAACTTAGTGATTCTAGTGATGATGATACTAGTGATGTTGAGAAATATGCTAAATTGACTAAAAGGTTAGATTCTAAAACCAAGCTCTTCATCATGAATCTAATGGAGGAACTAGAAAGTGTCAAAGTCGAGCTAGCCGATAGAGATGATTATCTTGAGGAAACCAAAAAGATGTATATTGGCTGCAAGGAATCTCTTGAGTTAGAAAGAAGTGAGGTGGACTCTTTAAACAAGGCCTTGGCCGAAGAACAAAGAGAACATGCTCTCATAAAGAAGGCAAATATTGCACTCAATGACAAGTATTGTGTCTTAGTTAAAAAGCACAACAAACTTGAGAAGCAATATAACCTTCTATGCGAGAGCACCCCACTTTCCTCTAACACAAATGACATTTATATTCCCTCCACTAGCCAAGGATGTGGAAAATGCTATAATCTTGACTTAAATGTTTATTCCACTAACCTTGCAAACTTGGAGGTCATGAAAAAGGAGATTGCTAGGCTCAATGCTATGTTAGGAAAAAGGGGCATGGAAGGTAAGAAACCTGCTGGTGGGAAAGGTGAAAAACCAAAGAGGCCATAATACAAAGATGGAAGGAATCCACGCATCAAAGACGGGCTTGGGCACACTCATGGAGGTAAAACCAATGGGAGAAAAGTAATAAATGGATATGAGTGTGTTCAGTTCATGAGCAAAGGGCAGGAAGGTACAGATAGGTCTGCACAGAAGGTGGCACAAGGCCAGCCCAGAGCAGCACCGTGGCCTATGGGCGGCAGTGCCGCCCCCCACAGAAAAGGGAAGACCACCTCCTACTCATCTGCTCATGTCAAGCCCAAGAAGAAGGTGTCTTATCCAGAGCAGGTTGTCCAGAAACCAAAGAAATCTATCTGGGTCACTCTAAATAGATATGCTTACAAACCAAAGGCAAAAACACCTACACAATGTTTGGATTCTAACTTTATTTTGCAGCACAACAGTAAGGGGGAGGTGTTTGCCAACTTTATTGGCAATGGTCGAAGTGTTTATCATAATGCTTTCATTTGGGTTCCTACAGTTCTTGTGACTAACATGCAAGGCCCTAAGAATATTTGGGGGCCTAAAACTAGGAACTAAACTTATGTTGTAGGCATACTCCTCCGGTGGGTCAAGTTGGGTGCTTGACAGCGGCTGTACAAATTATATGACCGGAGAAAGGAGTATGTTCTCATCATACTCCCCAACTACAAATTCAGATGAGAATATCATATTTGGTGACAATTCAAAAGGAGTATGATTGGACTTGGTAAAGTAGCTATTATACTTGATAATTCAATTACAAATGTCTTACATGTTGATTCCTTGAAGTACAATCTGCTGTCCATCTCTTAATTGTGTGAGATGGGTTACAATTGTCTCTTCATGGATAAGGGTGTAGAAGTCTTTAAGAGGGAGGATTCCTCTATTGTCTTTACGGGTCGCCTCAAGAATAAGCTTTACCTAGTTGATTTCAGCAAAGGAAAAGCTAAGCTTGAGACCTGTTTAGTGGCAAAATCTAGCATGGGTTGGCTATGGCATCACCGACTAGCTTATGTTGGGATGAGGAACTTGACCAAACTCCTAAAAGACAACCACATCCTTGGACTAACCAATGTTCAATTTGAGAAAGACATGATTTGTAGTGCTTGACAAGCTAAAAAGCAAGTAGGTGTACCTCACCCACCAAAGAGCATCATGACCACCACACAACCGTTGGAGTTGATTCACATGGATCTCTTTGGACTGATCGCCTATATAAACATTGGGGGTAACAAATATGGTCTAGTTATTGTTGATGATTATTCCTGTTTTACTTGGGTGTTCTTTGTTTATGATAAGTCCCAGGTACAAGAGAAAGTCAAGATATTTGTGAGGAGGGCACAAAGAGAGTTCGATCTTCCTATCAAAAAGATAAGAAGTGACAATGGGACCGAATTCAAGAACACTCTAGTTGAAGAGTTTCTTGACGATGAGGGCATCAAACATGAGTTTTCAACTCCTTACACCCCTCAACAAAATGGTGTAGTAGAGAGGAAAAACCGTACACTTCTTGATATGGCAAGGACAATGCTAGATGAATACAAGACGTCGGACCTCTTTTGGAGTGACGCCGTCAACACCGCTTGCCATGCCATCAACCGTCTCTACTTACACAAGAAACTCAAGAAGACTTCATATGAGCTTCTAACCGGTAACAAATCAAAGGTGACATACTTTAGAGTGTTTGGGTGTAAGTGTTTTATACTTAACAAAAGACCCAAAACCTCTAAATTCACACCTAAAGTTGATGAAGGCATTCTTCTTGGTTATGGATCAAATGAGCATGACTATCGTGTCTTCAACAAAACCATGGGTAGAGTTAAAGTCACGATAGATGTGACATTTGATGAATCTAATGGCTCTCAAGTGGAGCAAGTTGATTCAAGTATTGTAGGGAAGGAGGATCCACCATGTGAGGCAATCAAGCAAATGGCTATAGGCGACATTAGGCCACAAGAAGATCAAGCCACTGATGATAAGGATCCCCAGGATGTTGCTGCACAAATTTCCGCTGACATACTCCATCGACAAGGGCAGCACTCACCTGCTAAACATCAGCAGGGCGACAGTGCCGCTCATGAGGGCGGTAGTGCCGCCCCATCCACCTCAGCAGCAGCTCCTTCAACTCCTACTCCACCACCTCAAGGACTCAACCTGGAGCCTATCTTTGAACAAGAAGAGGCTGAAGGTCCAGAAGAAGAATAAGGAGGTGTTGAGCATCCAAGGCTACGTCAAACTATACAACGGGATCACCCTGTTGACAACATCCTTGGGAGCATTCAAAAGGGGGTAACAACTCATTCATATTTAGCAAATTTTTGTCAATATTACTCGTTTGTTTCCTCTTTGGAACCTCTCAAGGTAGAACAAGCACTTAGAGATCCGGATTGGGTCATGGCCATGCAAGAAGAGCTCAACAACTTTGAAAGAAATCAAGTGTGGAAATTGGTTGAAAGGCCTAATACCAATGTCATTAGTACTAAATGGGTCTTCCGCAATAAGCAAGATGAAAATGGCGTGGTGACAAGGAACAAGGCAAGATTGGTGGCCTAAGGCTTCACTCAAGTAGAGGGCTTGGACTTTGAAGAAACATATGCACCGGTGGCAAGACTTGAAGCAATCCGAATGCTTCTAGCCTTTGCCGCCCATCATGACTTCAAGTTGTACCAAATGGATGTCAAGAGTGCATTCCTCAATGGCCCAATACAAGAGTTGGTGTATGTGGAGCAACCACCGGGGTTTGAAGATCCCAAGTTCTCCAACCATGTCTATAAACTCCAAAAGGTGCTCTATGGGCTTAAGCAAGTACCAAGAGCATGGTATAAATGCCTTAAGGAATTCTTGCTCAAACAAGGCTTTGAAATAGGCAAAGCCAACCCTACACTCTTTACTCACAAAGTTGGAAATGATATATTTGTGTGCCAAATATATGTCGATGACATAATATTTGGTAGTACTAATCATGTGTATTGTGATGAGTTTAGTAGGATTATGACTAAGAGATTTGAGATGTCCATGATAGATGAGCTGAAGTTCTTCCTTGGATTTCAAATCAAGCAAATAAAGAAAGGGACGTTCATTAGCTAAACCAAGTACACCCATGATATGCTTAACAAGTTCGACATGGTGAATGCCAAGCCTATCAAAACTCCCATGCCAACTAATAGACATCTTGATCTAAATGAAGAAGGGAAAGCCATAGACATCAAGGTATATCGTTCCATGATTGACTCTTTATTTTACTTATGTGCATCTAGGCCGGACATAATACTTAGTGTGTGCATGTGTGCTGGATTTCAAGCTAACCCGAAAGAGTGCCATTTAGTGGCTATTAAAAGAATCTTGAGATATTTAGTACACACTCCTAATCTTAGCTTATGGTATCCCAAGGGCTCCAAGTTCAATCTACTTGGCTATTCAGATTCCGATTATGCCGGTTGCAAGGTAGATAGAAAAAGCACTTTGGGGACATGTCAATTTCTTGGATGGTCCCTAGTGTCTTAGAGTTCTAAGAAGCAAAATTGTGTAGCCCTTTCCACCGCCGAGGCCGAGTATGTTGCAGCCGGTGCATGTTGTGCTCAATTACTTTGGATGAGGCAAACCCTTTGTGATTTCAGATGTCAATTCACCAAAATCTCACTCTTGTGTGACAATGAAAGTGCCATAAAGCTAGCAAACAATCCCGTAAGCCACTCAAGAACCAAACATATAGACATCCGACATCATTTCTTGAGAGACCATGAAACCAAAGGAGACATCGAAATTCGTCATGTGAGCACTGAAAAACAACTAGCCGATATCTTCACTAAGCCTCTCGATGAGTCAAGGTTTTGTGCTTTGTGTAGTGAGCTAAATATACTTGATTCTCGTAACATGGTTTGAAATATAGCACACCTCTGTTTGACTACTTAGCGAAATAGGAAAATGATTTAAAAGGGGTATTATATTGTGTTTCAAAACTATTTCAAAAGGTCAACTAAGTGTCATGACCATTGTCTGCATTGTTGATTGCTTACTGGTCATGATATTTAGAGAATATATATCCATATCTGAGGTGAAGGAGGTCATAAAGTTTCAGCGTAAACCCTATAAAATTGGTAGGGTAGTAGTGCCGCCCATCTTGCCCGGCAGTGCCACTCTCTAAAAACTGGGCCATTTTTAGTCAATTTTGGCTGGGTCACGGGGCCCATTTTCTTCTACTTATTCCTTCTCTGGCCCCTGACCCAACTCTCTCCTTCTCTCCCAGCTGACGCCGATGCCTGTGCTTCTCTCTTCCTCTCTCACAAGCACGTGTCGCCGCCGTTCCTTGTGGACTGCAACCCCGGCAGTGCCGCCCCTACAGCTGGCCAAGACTCTTCTTCGCTGGTCACTGCAGGAGGCTCCTTGCCAAGCCGTTTCTTCTCTTCTCCCTCCACTCCAATGGTTTGGAAGCAAGGTGACACCCTAACCCCTTTCGATCTATGCAATGTGAAGCTTTTAGTCATGGATTTCAGTTTCTAGGGAGAGTATGAAGAGTTTAGAAAGGTTTTTGATGGTTGAATCGAGTTAATTTTGGATTTCACCAGTTGGACGATTTTGGGGAGAGCGGCAATGCCGCCCTTGGGACCATTAATGGCACCCCTAGCAGATTCAAACTACTATTCTCAAGTTCATAAATCCGATGAAGTTCAGAATGGATTGGATTTATTTATCAAAAATTGTTTCTAAAGTTTTTCATACTCAATCTTTCAAATTCATGGCTAGGGTTTCATGTATTCTTTGCTTAGACTGTGATTCTGAAATTGTGATGATGAATAGACATTGTTGGAAATAGGATTTAACCAGAACGAGAAAGTTGAAAATGAAATAGTGAAGCAACTGAGGGCAGCGGTACCGGCCTCAGGGGGCGGCAGTGCTGCCCTACCACGCTGATTCCAAATCCAGCACTGCTTCCTGTGTCATCTTCAAAATTCTTTTTCTTGTTAAAACCTGCTTGCAGCTATGTCTAACTCATTATCTTATACAATTTCTTATCAAGTCTCATTTATATTGCATAGATGGACCGAGATAAAAGGAAGGTGTTGACAACCAAGCAAAAGGTCAAGAGAGGCAGGAGACAGGCGAGCTATAACCCTAGAGACAGAAATCTTGATGAAGATCTTGCTGAAGAGGAAAATATTCAGAGGATGGGAAGAACCATTCGGGTGTGGCCTGATTCTCCTCTACACATTTCAGAGTTTGATAGCAGCTACATAAGAGATAACACTGATAGGTTCAACCTCATTCCTCCCCAAAACAGCGATGATCATAGAGTTATTGATTATTCCATGAGTTGGAAGAAGACTGGTGAAGCCAGAGAGATTGATCCCTACTCCTTTGACAGATCAAATGGCATTGATTATAGATTTTAGAATGCTTTCCAATCTGATTTTTATGCCACAGCCATCCTATCCAAGTCAAAGGGCAAGATTAGCAAGATGCAGTACATTGACTTTGGTGACTTGGAGAGCAGGGATGATCATCAGTTTGCTACAGCAATCAAGACCTGTGACCGCTTTGAGATGACAGACATCATGAGTTTTAGGTATAATTGGAACAGGGAGATTCTTGCCTAATTCCATGCTACTTACTATTGGAACAGGGAAGTGGATGAGCTTCATTGGATGACTGATGGGCGACATTATCGCATTGATTTTGTCACCTTCTGTCGTATTCTTGGTTTTGGACACATCCATAAGGAATATGAGAGGATACATAATGAGCGTCGTTTTGAGCCAATGGAAATAAGCTTCATGTGGGAGGATCAAAATCTTGCAGTTCCTGATTGGTTAAGGACAAACCTCAAGAGCTTCTATTACATCATGAATAATCTCTTCAGGATCACTCTCAACCCTAAAGACAATGCAACAGATTTGAATGGCTATATCACTAATGTGTTGTCTAGGTTTCCCAATAGTGAAAAGTTTAATGTTCCAAGATTTATTTGGGTTGAGCTAGCATATGCTATGGATGATGGGAGGAGATCTTTGCCCTATGCTCCTTACCTCATGTTTATGGTTGAGAGAGTGACTGACATGTGGTTTCCTAAGAACTGTGAGCACACTGTTTACAAGATCAAAAAGACACATGGTGGTTTAGGGGGACTTGGCTCAGCTACTCAGCACACTGGTTCTGGAGGACTTGGAGATAGTGGGGCAGCAGGCTTTCACTCTTCTAGAGCTGAACACAGAGATATTCCTGAGTCGTCTAAGGCTAGGGAACAAAAGAAGAAGTCTAAGTGGGGAAAGATGAGTGCATGGATGAAGGCAATCTTTGCTCATTGTACATATGCTTCTCAGACTGCTTATGAGGATAGAATGGAGAACAGAGAAGTAGTGAGGCATGCTAGGGAGATGGCAGGGCTGCCACCACTTCCACCAGTGCAGTCACCACCTTAGTTTCCTAACTTGCCTCGCCTTTCTTCTTCTGATGAGGAGCAGGATCAGTCACATGAATAGCTAGATGATCAGCAGCATGAGCACTCATATGAGCCATTCAGTCAGTACTATGGGTACCCACAAGGGCAGCATTTTGAGGAACCCCCAAGTCAGCAGGACCTTGGCACAGAGATTCACCCTACTGAGGCCGATCCACAGGTTCAGGCAGCTTTGCTTCGCACATATTCTAGGAGACCACGTCCTTCAATGGATCAGCCAGGGCCTTCTACATCAGCTGGGGCAGCACCTCCGCGACGTTCAGCACGCTTCACTTCACACACCCACGTCGCCGGACGTGCCCGCGTCGACTCCGACAGTGATGAGTGATCTCTCTGCTTTTTTCTTCTTCTCTTTTTGGTATTTGATGCCAAAGGGGGAGAAAATTAGAGGGGTCAATAGTTTTTTGACACCATATGTTCTTCGCTGCTGCGCTTGATGTTTAGATCCGATGAGAGTAGTTGTTAGGTTGTGAGTTTGAGAGTCGCTCAAAACTCTATTTTATGAAATTATGCTACTTTGTGACTTTATTTGCTTTGGATATGGACATGTATTCATGGTTATAGTTTTAGCTTGTCATATTATGTGTTTAAATTGTTTTATATCCATATGATCTGCTGTAGAAATCTGATTGCTACCTGACTGACATAGTCAGGACGGCAGTACCGCCCTATGGGGCCCGCCCTCTGCTGTATCAGTCGGAATCTTGTGTGCTTGAACTGATAAAACATGTCTTATGCGTCAAGTTCATTCCTATGACACTTTGTTCAGCACCCCACAATAGGCATGGATATAGGGGGAGGTTCCCATCACATCTAAAATGTGAATCATGGTCTTTCATGCAAATTTGAGAATTCAAATCTTTATTCACATATTTAGGGGGAGGCTTCTACACCCATGGTTTGAAAATCTAAGTTTAGATTTCATATCATTTGTAATCTCTAATTGGGTTGTCATTAATTACCAAAAATAGAGAGATTGTAAGTGCAATCAAGCCCTATTGTGGGTTTTGGTATTGATGACCACCAAATTAGAGGACTAATAAGATTTATCGAGATGACAAGCAGGGAATCAAAGAATAAGGATGATGTACAGGTTGCAGGTGTCCTAATTACAAAAGGTGGCTAGACCTAGCTCAAAGAAGGTTTAAATTCTTTTATGTTTTGAATTTGAGTTTAGGGAAAGCCGTACTATTAAGAGGGATTTTAGGACAGTTGGTCAACTGTTGAATCAGATGCTCAAATTCACAGATCTACATCCTCCCACCTAGTCAAAACAGCCAGCCAAATTTGATATCATATTACCTATTTTGGCTAGGGCGATAGTACCGCCCTGTTAAGAGCGGCAGTGCCGCCCTTAACTGACCGTTGGGCTCGGGGGATATTTATACCCTTCAGGCCCAGCCCACAATGATCATCTTCTTCACTGAGTCATTTAGCTCGAAACAAGATAGAACCAAAGCTCACCACTCTCCTCCATTGTTGCTCCTCTATCCCTCAAGCTAATCCTTGATTCCAACCATCAAAACTTGAGAGAAAAGGCAGCAAAACTCAATTGGAGAGAAGATCCACTGATTCTCAAAGTCTAAGAGCATTTGGTTCATATTTGGTCGGCGGTTCTAGGGTTTGTTACTCGTGGAGCTTGCTCCTAGCCAGCTAGGCATCGCCCTTGTGCTTGCCAACTTGTGTGGCAGCCTTGGGAGGTTTGTAACCTCATTCAAAAGCTAAGAAATCACCCCTCACTTCAAGAGTTCACTCTCTTGATTTGAGAATGAGGGTAAGGCAAGCCTTTGTGGCAAGCTCAAGCCTTTTGTGGCTTCCTCAACAACGTGGACTTAGGCAAACCTTAGTGATGAGCTAAACCACGGGATAAATCTTGTGTCTCGCGTGCTTCATCTTTACTATACTTGCAGTTCATCTTTTTGCTAGCTGTTGATAGGGTTTAGTTGCTCGATTCATTGTTGAGTGAAGTTTCTGTGGTATCCAGCCTTCGAACTGGATCTTGGCTTTATATTGCAGGATTATGCAACTAGTGGAGTTAGGTTTATATCTGTTAAATCTCAACTATGTTAGATTATTTTTCGTAGAGCGGTAGTGTCGCCCTATAAGGCCGGCAGTGCCACCCTCTGTTATAACAGAGTTTTGAGTTGAATTTTTACAGGCCTATTCACTTCTCTCTAGGCCTTCTTTATCTTCCTGTAGATCCTATAGCCTCCACGGGCGTCGGGCACCACCATCTCCGTGACAACCTCCAGCAGCAGCGACATCGGAACTGGTGCGGCCCCGCAGCCATCACCAGAGCCTGTGGCCACCACGGGTCCGTGCGTGGGGGTCCATTCCAGCCCCTCCATGCCACCGCCTGCGCCGGACAGCGACCCGTCGGAGGTGACGGATGCTGGGAAGGTGCAGCCACCTCTGGAGACGCCGTCCCGTCAGCCAACCGCCGAGTCACCGCCAGTCACCCCTAGCTCCTTCCTTTCACCGGACGCGGCTCCCTTCTACCCAGTCTCAGGTGGGCGCACCAAAAGGCACTGGTGGGTGGATGATGATGCTGACGACAGCCACCCTAGACCTACCTGGACGACGCTTGTCGCCCGGCAAAGGCGGTCGCCGCGCCCATCGCAAGTGCCCATGTTCGCCCCGTCGCTGCTTTGGTCCCTGCTCCTGACCGGAAGAGACTAGGTTGGAGGCCGAGGAAACGCAGTCGGCCGCGCCCACAGCTGCTGTGCGGCCTGCCTCGTCGGCCAGTGGATGGCCGCGTCCCTGCTCGCCAACGCCTTGGTCGCCGTGGACGTGGACAGGTCTCCGTCCCCAACGTCGATGGGGTCCGCATTGCAGCGCCCGCCAGCGCATCTCCGCTCCGAACGCTGACGACTGGCATGAGGTCCTGTCGCAGGGGTCGTCATGCGGCACCGGCGGGGCACGCCCACCCAAACTACATCGGCGAACTAGCGGCCCCCTATCCGCTATCCGACGGACCTACACGGGAAATGCTTCATCTGTCTCTCCATCACGCATAAGGTGGCAACCTACAAGCTGCCTCCACGCTACCTAAGATGCAGGGGTTCCGACACCTCGCGCGGGACTGTAAGCGGCAGCACACAGTGCCTCCTTCTAGCTTCGGCTCATCTGGTGCCACAGAAGGCCGGCCCCGACGACCTGTCCAGGAGCCTACCTCGGGCACCCGGCCGCGTACTCAGGGCGACATGTCGAGCTCGGCTGGTGCTGCGCCAGGCGTGGTTGCAGCTGTGCTAGGTGCGACTACGCGCGACGGCAGACGTTGGATCTCCTTTCTCTCGGTGACGGATTGCTCGGGCGTTCAACGATTCAAGTGTGCATCGGCTTTTTCGGTGTGCCGGCTGATGTAGCGTTTAAAGTGTACTTGCACTCGTCAAAAGGAAAAAAGAGACCAAGCAAATTATGGTGGTTATTTGAACAAGCATTTCTTCATGAACTACTGCGTAGTTTCGTAGTCCGTACGATAAGGTTGCAGACTTGCAGGCAGAAGCACTGCACCATTCAGCGAGTGCAAAGTGAAACACTGTTCCAGTTAAAAAAATAAGCTGAAAAATATAGATTATAAGACAAGTGAATAGGACCATAAGCGAAAACTGAAAAAGGTAGATACCAGATTCAGAAAATCATTGACCATTCACTTTTCTTCTTGCTACTCCCTTCCAATAGAGATGGGATGAAGGACCGCACATCCAGATGCAGTAAACTAGTAGAAGTCAAGCGAACGAGGGGTGCGCTCCAACTCCAAGAAGCTCATCACCACACTCATCAAGGGACACGCGCAGCAGCTACATTCCCCGCAGCCGCAGGCCACTCCTCGTCTCGGCAGCCTCCAACAGAGGCGCCAATCCAGGCCGACAGCAGAGCAGCACACCGGTTGATCCCTATGTACATCAGAATTCAGAATCACTACTACTTCAATTCACCTCCCATAGCCAGCCATGTCGAGGTATATCCATCGACCTTTCGCTTATTCAGGGGTGCAGTGCAGTGGCGAAGCACCCGCCGCCCCCCTCATCGCTTCAGGCTCAGCACCGGCGGCGACGGCATCGGGGTCGGCGGCGGCAGGCCGTAGGACTCCACGAGGATCGACCACAGCACGTGCACGTCCTCGCATTGGCACGACTTGACGTCGTCGTACAGGATGTAGATCCCTCTCTCTGCACAGCACAGAGCACAGCACAGGACATTCAGAATCCAGAGAACCGGAGGAGCAGAACAGAGCAAAGCAGAGCGTGTGATGGGCAGGGCACCGTACTCTTGCGCTGCTGCACCGCGTTGACGCGGCACCAGAGCTTCCTGAGCGGGGAGAGCACGGCCCGGAGCCACCCCATGCCGAGCCTTGGCCGCCTCCTGCGTCTCATATCTATAGCAGCAGAGCCAAACCGTGTGGGTTGTTCGTGACTCGTGAAGACGAGCACGTGAAGAACAAGAGCTGCTGCTGCTGTGCTGCTGCTGCTGCTGCAGAGGAGGGGCAGGGGCAGCCGGGCAGGTGGTGTGGTGCGGTCACAGGTCACTGGTCATGGTCAGTGCAGTGGTGCTGTGTATATGAGCAATGCTGCAACCCGCCGGTGAAGTAAGAGCTTGCCTTTGGCTTGCTTTACACTTGGGTAAAGCCTCCCACACTATTCTCCCTTCCGTTGGGTTCTGCCACAACGGACTCCCTTGCCGCACAATCATGCTACGCCGAAGCTGCCCGCGCCCGCCTCTGATCTTTACGTTGCCCCGTCGCTGTCGCGGATCCATCGAACCCTCGCGTACGTACGACCCTTCACTCTCAAGATCACCGTGCCCCATTAAACTAGTGCACGCCGCAGCGTCTTGTTTCTTTGCCTGATACTGTAATAAAGAAACCAATCAGGGCAAAAAAGAAGCCATCAGTCGTCGTCGTTGATTAGTTTCTTCTGCGCCTTGTTCACCAGTGGATTAAGCAAGGTGCATCATATCTTTTTGAAAACCTTTTTTTTTTTTTGAAAACCAAGGTGCATCGTATCCCCCGGGGCTAGATTAAGAAAAACAAGGTCGGGCGTGCGAGGACGGACGGACGGACGTTGGTACGCAGTACGTACATACGCCGGACGCGTGCGCCGCAAGCCCCTCCTTTTCTTGGCGTCCATGATGCTTGCTTGGACCGACGCGCCGCGGAGGCGTGTGAACGCATGCATTGCGTCGGGTAACTCTTACAACGCACGGCATCGATTTACCAGACAGACAGGCGAGGTGAAGTGAGGTCAGGTGAGCGAGCGAGCAAGCAAGCAACAAACCGACTCAGAAAAAAAGTTTGTCATGGCTGGTGAGTCGATGGCACCTCCATCAAGACTCATCGCCTGGCCATGGAGACGGGCTCGCTCGCTATTCACATGGCATGGCCGCATGGCGTCTTCATTTGCTTCTCTTTTACCCCATCGCCTGGATTGCGGCCGTGGTGGTCGTGTGACTATGCACTATGGTTGCCATGCTCTGTCTAGTTTCTGGCTCGCTACCAGACGACGGAAGGATCTGCGTAGACTAATAGTAACAAGTCAGCGTCGTAAAAAGAGATTCGCTGAACACGTTTTTTTTGTTTCTTGATTTAGCAGGCATGATTACCCGCGAGTGGGCCTTCCAGGATCCTCCGATGTGATCCCTTCGGCCAATAAAATATGTTACTAAATCCGTTTCAAATTGTAGTTCGTTTGACTTTTTTTTACTCTAAATTTGACCACTAATCTTATTCAAAAATTTGTGCTAAATATCTCTTTTTTATTGTGGCTTGCTTTATTAACAAGGGTTATTAAAAAATAATTTAAATTTAACTATGTTTGCACAAATATTTTGAATAAGATGAGTAATTAAACTTAGGATAAAAAAGTCAAATAAATTATAATTTAGAACTGAGAAAGTACGTGCGTTTGATCTGCTAGTATGATCAGTAGCTGAGCCATCAGCAGCTCTGTACATGGAGAACTTGACGCTGTACCTTCCATTGGTTGGGTTGGAAGCTGCTACTGTTCCTCAAGATGGCCGTTCCTGCACTTAACATATACTCAGCCTGTTTGCTTACTCGTAAACGATCATAAATTTTCAGCCGGGAATAATGCTTTTCTCTCACATCAAACCAGCTAGCAGTAAATAATCCACGATACGATACGGCCTCCCGAACAGGCTGACTAAGCCCTTGTTTAGTGGAGGCGAAAGTTGGAATTTGGCTACTGTAGCACTTTCGTTTTTATTTGACAATTAGTATTTAATTATGGACTAATTAGGCTCAAAACGTTCGTCTCCCAATTTCCCACCAAACTGTGTAATTAGTTTTTTTTTTATCTATATTTAATACTCCATGCATGTATCGTAAGATTCGATGTGATGAATACTGTAGCACTTTTTTGGAACTTCTTTTGGAACTAAACACAGGCTAATATGTATACAATATGTTCACGTGCACTATACATTCGACGTCACCAAAAGCAAAAGATGCGATGGATAATTCGTTCTGAGATAAATTTCTGAAGCAACAGATAGATTTTGAAGAGACAAGAAAAGAAGAAGGTCCAACGCGCGATGAACCGACTCTCCCGGAAGGATGACCGAACGAACGGGTTCTGGTTCTAGCAACCGACTCGGGCTCAAGGGAAAACTCGTTTCGATTGAATTGGTCCCTGCACGCGTGTAGCAAACTTCCCCGATCCTTCCAGGATTCAGGACTCTCAAATATTTTTACTGCGAACCGACATAGCGATGCTCTTCGATCCTGTCGCGATTCTTCCTCCCAATCGGAGCTGAGGCCGACCTAGCCGAGAGCTGCCGGGGAGAGGCGGTATGGACGGCGGCTTCGAGGACGGCCGCGCCGGACCCGCCACGACGCCCTGTACAGGATTTTGGCCGAGTGCGACACCGGTTACGACTCAGGCGACGACAATGGGTCCCGCCGTCGCAAGCGCCGCAGGGACGCCTCCGCCGAGCCCGATCTCTCCAAGCCGGTCCAGTTCGTCTCCTCCGGCTCCGTCATGCCATCCCGGAATCCAGGGCCTGGCCCTGTGAGCGCCACCACCAAAGAGGATGAGGCGAAGGCGGGGGCGGAGGAGGTGGGCATCGAGCCGCCGCTCCCCCACGATGTTCGGGAAGATCAGGCAGGGCGCCGGCGCAAGGCGGGAGAAAAAGGAGCGGGAGCGCGCCGCAGCCGCGCGCCGCACCCAGGCGTCGGTGAAGCCGCCGCCGGCGGCCACGGGGAGTGTGCGGTCCAATGTGTAAGCCCGTGTTGAGTTGCCAGGCCAAATTCAAAAAAAATGCTACAGTACTCATCACATCAAATTTTGCGATACGTGCATGGAATATTAAATGTTTGCGAAAAAAAACTAATTGCACAGTTTGGTTGAAAATCGCGAGACGAACGTTTTGAGCCTAATTAGACCATGATTGAACACTAATTGCTAAATAAAAACGAAAATGCTACGGTAGCCTAAAATCCAAAATTCATCCAACTAAACACCCTCTAAGAAAGTAATTTGGGAAGAATGACCGGAGCTTGTATTTCACTCATTTGTGGTACAAGCACAGGAGCATAGAGCCAGCCACGAATGAATACATGCAGATCCTACAGAGAAGGAATGAATATATGCAGATCCTATAGAGAAGGAGAGGTGGAGAGTGGCTGGCCGTTTACAAATATGAACGGATGAGAGCTATCCTAGCTAGCCTATACTCGTTGGTTGACACCCCCGGCAGTTTGAGCATCGGTTGTCCGAATGCATAAACTGGACTTAAACTTTGTAAACAGAGGTGTTGGCAATTCCTTGGTCATTATGTCAGCTAGTTGATGCCGAGTTGGAATCTGCAGAACTCTGAATTGACCAAGTGCTACCTTCTCCCTGACAAAGTGAATGTCCAGTTCAACGTGCTTCGTTTGTCGACGATGAACTGGGTTTTGAGATAAATATACAACTGATATGTTGTCACAGTAGATGACAGTGGCCTTCCTGACGTCAACATGAAGCTCGTGAAGTAAATTCCGTAGCCAGCAACATTCTGCAGCGGCATTAGCCACCGTCCTGTACTCAGCTTCCGCACTTGACCGGGAGACGGTCGGTTGTCTCTTTGATGACCATGAGACAAGCGAGTCCCTAAGGAAGAATGACCGTAGCTTGTATTTCACTCATTTGGGATATAAGTACAGGAGCACAACTTTGGCCAGCCATGAATGAATACATGCAGATCCTATAGAGAATTAATGAATACATGCAGATCCTACGGAAAAAAAGAGAGGTGAAGAGTGGCTGGGAGAGGTGAAGAGTGGCTGGCCGTTTACAAATATGAACGGATGAGAGCTATCGTAGCTGGCCTATACTTTTCGTTGACACCAAGGTTGTCGAGATGACGCGCATCATGAGGTACGTTGACGGCATGGGCCTCGGCAAGGACGGGCAGGGGATTACTGAACCGGTGGCGGTCACCGAGCGGCACAAGAACGCCGGCCTTGGCTACGGCGAGGAACCCGTGACCCAGTCGGCCAAGGAGAACCTGCCGCCCCCGGCTTCAACTTCAACCAAGGAGTGGCCGCCACGGTGGTCGAAGAAGGCGAGGGCTAGGAAAGCTCCCGCCTTGACGAAGAATGCGTTGCCGGCAATGCCTGCCGAGCAGGTGCTGGAGGAGGAGGCCGAGGGGCACCCCACCGTCGTCCAGAAGGTGGTCGACAGGCGAGGGCGACAGGAGCGCGTGCTGACGGACCTGAGGGGGCTCAACGACGAGCAGGGGCAGGAGATGCAGGTTGACGACGCTCCGATGCCGGAGCTACAGCACAACGTGCGGCTACTCGTTGACGACACGGAGGCTGACGTCGTGAGACTGGACGGCCAGCTGCGGCGGGAGCACGAGAAGGCGGCCAGCTTGGCGCGGGAGGAGATAAAGCTGTCGAAGCAGGAGGCGGCGCAGAAACGGCAGCTGCAGGTCATGGAGACGATCGCAGGGGCGCTAGAGCAGGTCCGGATGGACGATTCAGCCGGCGTCCTCACCCTGGAAGGACTGCTTCTGACGTTCAGGGGCCTGAAGGCGCGCTTCGCGGAGGAGTTCAAGATGTGCGGCATGGCATGGGTCGCCTGCCAGTTCGCGCATCCGGTTCTTCCAGGGCTGGCAGCCGCTCGTGGATCCGTCGGTCGGCTTGGAGCTCATGTCATCGTGGAAGGATCTGCTGGAGGGAGACCAGCTGCCATATGACTTCTCGCACGGCGCCGCTTCAATGGCCGTACGCGCAGCTCGTGTGCGAGGTCATCGTGCCACCCGTGCGAATGTCAGGAACCAATTCGTGGGAAGCAAGGGTTCCGAAACCAATGCTCGACTTTCTCAAGACATGGGAACAGGCCGGTGCTGCCCCCCGTTCCGCTTCAGTTGATACTGGAGCTTGTGGTCATGCCAAAGCTCTCGGCAGACGTGGATTCATGGGATCCACGCGGGGAGAAGGTGCCGATCCATGTCTGGGTGCACCCATGGTTGCCGATGCTGGAGCAAAGCAGCATAGAGACCCTGTGCCATGCCATCCGGTACAAGCTGAGCAGCTTCCTCCGCGTATGGCAAGCGCACGACACATCAGCTCACGCTCTGTTGTCTCCATGGAAGAATGTATTCGATTCTGCAGTCTGGGAAGACCTGGTTGCGCGTTATATCGTCCCGAAACTGAGGATGGCACTGCAAGAGTTCCAGATCAACCCGGCGGACCAGAAGCTCGATCAGTTCAGGTGCGTGATGCTTTGGGCTTCTACGATCCCGGTGCGCTGCATGGTCCGTTTGCTGGAAGTTGATTTCTTCAGCAAGTGGCATCAGGTCCTATACCACTGGCTGTGTTCCCCGAATCCTGATTTCGTCGAGATCGTTAATTGGTATAAGTGCTGGAAGGACAGTTTCCCACCTGAATTGCTTGCTGATGCGCGCATACGGATGCTTTTTACACTTGTCCTGGAGATGATGGACCGAGCCGCGGAAGGACTTGAGGTTGTGCAGCCTGGAACTGGGGAGAATATGGCATACTTGAGAGGTAGTGGTACAGAGAAACTTCAAGTTGATGCAGCTGAGAATGCATCACAGTTCCCTTGTTGCCATGCAGTACGAGGAGCAACCGAGCCAGATCTGAGCTTCAAGGAGTGTATCCAGGCATTCGCTATGGAGAAAGGTTTGTTGTTTATGCCTAGAGTCGGCAGGTTCTACAATGGCATGCCAGTGTATGAGTTTGGCTCTGTAAATATTTGCTTACCGTGGAGCGAGTAGTCTACGCACAACTTCGAGAAGGAATCGAGAGATGGTGTGCTGTATCTCTTAGGCAATTGGTGGAAATGAATTGGGTAGGGAGAACTTGCTAAGGGTGCGTTTAGTGGGTAATTTTTTTTGGTTTTGACTACTGTAGCACTTTCGTTTGTATTTGGTAATTAGTGTCTAATTATGGACTAATTAGATTCGAAAGTTTCGTCTCGCGATTTCTCACCCAACTGTGTAATTAGTTTTGTTTTTCGTCTATATTTAGTACTCCATATATGTGCCACAAGATTCGATGTGACATTTTGAGATGAAAATTTTTAGAATCTAAACCGGGCCTAAATCACCTAACCTGGAGCATTCGTGTCATTTCCAAATCCCTCTCCGGTCGCCCCTTTTTTCCCCATGTTATGTAAAGTCCTTAAGATAACATGTACACCTGGTATATAAGCAAACTGGGTCGAGCATTTGCTATGGTAATTGCAAAATACTGTTGATGTTATAGAGGATTTCGACATGTCTCTTTTCTTCTATTGGGAAAAACTGTGTTATTGTCCCTAGCTTCATATGTTTTTTTTTTTGGTTTGACGACACATGGCTAGTTACAAGTTGAGGCTAAAAATTAATCCAAATTTGCTATGATTGGTTAGTAAGTTGGCTAACAACTAGTTGAAGACTTGGTTATAATTAGCCATCATGTTTGGATGTACTAGAACTAAGCATCTATGTGAGCTTTGTAAAATAACTCTCTATTTTGAATTTTTAGCAAAAAGGGGAAAAGGTGTCCTCCAACAATTTTGTAAAAGAGCTCCTTAAAAATAAAAAATTTTCAAATATCCTCTCTAGCTTGTAAATTTTCAAAGTTGAGAGGAACTCTGTAATCCCCTTGTCGGTGTTTTATAACCGGACTAGTAAATTTATACGATTGCCGCGTTGCTCTAGAAAGACAATGGTAGCATTCAAAAGACACGAGGGCTTATACCGGTTCAGGCCGGAGCCCTACGTCCAGTCTCAGAGATGATCGCGTGCGTGTTCTCCGCTTTAATGCTCTGAAGTTCTTACAACTGAGGGTGGAAGAACAGCAGAAGAGGTAGGAGATCTAGAGCTTAGAGACGGGCTGCCCGAAGAAAAGCTTCAGGAACCCTTCTACGGTGTGAGAATGATAGAATGGTAGAGGATCATAATTGGATGCCCAAGATGGGTTCCCTGGCCGTCCTTATATAGAGTTCGAGGCTAGGGCTCGTACAAAGCAGTATGTTCTCCCGACCGAAGGGTCGTGAGCCTAAGGGAGGGCCTAGCTAACTTGGCTTACAAGCTACGCTGTCTTAGGAAGCACATCTAGGCGTGGTTGTCGTCATGGTCTTGTAGCCACGTCGTGGCATGGTGTGACGTGGTGCTACTGTGCCGGCCGTGACGACACTATAGGCATGATGGGAGTTCATTAGCCGTCCTGTACGACGTGGTCCTCACTGAGGTCTTCATCATCGCCTCCTTGTTTCCGGGGACATCGTACAGGAGTTGGTAGCCGTCCCTGGGTCGTTGATCGCCTTGCTGGTTTGAGGAGCTGAGGGCCACGATCCCGATCTTTGGGGTCGTGGCTCCCATCGGGTTGGATGGCCTCTAAGTTGATACGTTTGT
Source organism: Miscanthus floridulus (assembly GCF_019320115.1). Classification (NCBI taxonomy): domain Eukaryota; kingdom Viridiplantae; phylum Streptophyta; class Magnoliopsida; order Poales; family Poaceae; genus Miscanthus; species Miscanthus floridulus. The sequence goes on from NC_089584.1 coordinate 121,840,103, forward strand.
CGTGGGTCCCATCCCATAGTGGGTGGAATCATACATACGTCTTGTCAGGCTGTATTTGGCTGGTGGTTATCATACCGGTTGTCACCGCCTTGGGCGGTGTTGTCTTATCTGAGCTACGTGGCGCAGGGGTGGCGTCTGACCGGACCGATGTGACCGCTGTCTCCTCGGTCCTTACAGGGCCAGTGTGGCGTGGTTGTTCTTGTCAGAGCAGGCACGCTTGGCTGCGCTCGACCTCTCCTCGTTCCTCCTAGAGGTCGGGACGGTGGAGAGGTCGTGTGTCTCTCATGCGTCGTGGGGCTAAAGCGAAAGGAAGGGTCATGGCCGACCTTGGCCTTGGCGTCAGGTTCATTCTGCTTGGCTTAACTAGGCCTCGATCATTTAGGCCTTCATTAATTGATGTGTTGTGGGCCACTTGGCCTGCTAACTAATCGGTGCCTTGAGACACCCCAGGGTTATAACCCCGACAGTAGCCCCCAAGCATTTTTGTGATCACAAAATGATTGTGAAAGCACTGAGATGCGTGTGTATTTGTGCGTGGGTTCGTAGTCGTGGCCTACTCGAGCTTTGTCGCTCATCCCCTCGTGGGCTGGTGCATTAAATGTGGTAGGTGGCCGTTACGTTTGGCTATGTCAGGACGCCCTGACAACATGGTACATGACTGTTAAGCCTTGTCGTGTTAGTGTGTCGTGTTTCGAGGTTTGTGACCCAGGCGAGACCAAGCAGTCACGTCGACGCTGTACCGGCCTTGCGTTTGAGAGGGTCTCAATTTTCCCATCCTCACATGGGCATCTGACTTTGGCTATGACCTCCCATGGTTCGCCACGTGGCGCGGGGGTTTTAGACTACTCAGTCCGTCCCTGGCCTATAAATGGAGACTCTTCTACCGTTGGAGGCACCCGTGGTTGTGGCCCTGAGCTGTTTTTGAGCGGTTAGACATTAAGAGAGTGAGGGAAGGAGAGAATTTTGGGAGAAGAAGTATGCGGAGGATTGTGATATTATTTCGATGCATCCTGCTGAGGGTTGTCTATGGTGGCTGGAAGTCGTTGCTGCTCTTTCTAGGAATTGGTGCTGGAAGGAGACTTGTGAGCAGGGTAGGATGGGATGGCATGGCTATCAGAACTATAGCTTTGCAACCTCCTCGCCTCCTAGGGGCCTTTAGCTAGGATGTGCGAGGTGGTCCTTGCTATGGATAGTTCCACCATGTCATTCATGTCATTACTGTCCTATTGAGATGGCAGCGCTGCTTCTATTCTCTCCCCTACGTTCTATGCTCTGGGAGCTGTGGTGCTGGGAGGAGGTTTGCGAGGTGCTCCTCTCTGTTGCGTTCACTCGTAATGGCAAAAGGGAGCGTCCCATAAGCCCTCTTCTAGCATCATAGCTTCCAGGGCTTGGGCCACTACTACCGTGTTGGAATGAGGAAAAAATTGTTTGTAGAATGCCACGGTGCTCGACTGGGTTTGTTTGTAGAATGCCACGGTGCTTGGATGGGTTTGTTTGTATTTTAAGTTATATTTCCTGAGCTGTTGACCATGGTTGTCTTGTGTTTTTGCGGGATTCAATTTTTGTTTTTCGGGTGATGCCAAGGCTTCTAAGATGCCTTCCCTGACCAAGTGAAAGGTCCTTGTGTGGTTTTGGTAATTAAGCGACAACCTAGGTGAACTAATTGTATTTTTATGAGATACACAGATGATTAGTCCACAGGTACATGTGTGTGAGCAACATATGCCATGACGATGAAAATGACTTGGAGATGTTGCAGAGCTCACACATATGGTGATGAAGGAGCTTATTGCACATGAGACATGACATTAAGTCATGTGATCAAGGTAGAGAAGATCAAGACAAGACTTGGCTTGATGGACCGGTGCAAGCGTGAAGGGCAAGTCGGAGGCTTTGGAGCGATGGACCGTGTGGTGGTGAAGCTTGAGCAGGACTTGGCGCCGATGGACGAAGGCAATGGTGAAAAGCAAGTGAAGTCAAGATCGATGAACCAATATGATCACGTGATGATATGAAGTGGATCATATCATTGTTGATCGTGATGGTGCATGTGTTGCATCGACATTGGAGGAGATGGAATGGAATGCACAAGGCAAAGGTATAACCTAGGGCATTTCATTTCAACGGTCATAGGTGTGTAGAGAAGTTGATGACCGGGTTTAGGATAGATGGCCGTACTATCAAGAGAGGCAAACTTGTTTGCATATCGGTCATCTAGTGCCACTCGAGTGATCCAACTTTGCATCATCGCTAGGATCGAGTGGTAAGTTGAGTGGCTAATCCTTTGAAAAATGTTTATGAAAATGCTAACACGCATACACATAGTGGTGTACACTTGGTGGTGTTGGCATATTTACAAAGGAGATGAAGTTGGAATTGATGTGGATCAACTCGGTGATGGAACAGAGGCGAGAAAGGTTCAAAACTCCACCGGCGGAGTGTCCACCCATAGAGTGCGGGCAGTCCGACGGTGCCACCAGCGCCCTATATAGAAAAGATAGGGTCTCATAGAGTGGACTGGACGTTGGTCACATGGTGACCGGACGCTGGGGTCCTGCGTTCGATCAGTGGCGACAGAGAGCGTGAAGGTGTCGGTCTTCGACCGGACGCTGGCGCTGAAAGTGATCGGACATTGGCAGGGTGCATCTGGTCAGGCTAACGTATGGTGACGTAGGCGACGCAAAAAGGTTGGAGAAGGACCGGGCGCTGATGCTGCGTCTGATCATGACCAACCGGACACGTCTGGTCGCGACTAGAACCTTACTAGAAATGATCAAACGCTAGGGTCCTACGTCCAGTCACTTTGAGTAGCTGTGTCCGGTCATCACTTGATTGTTGAGATCAAGTGACTGAGGTTGAATGGAGGCAATATGTGGCAAGCATCCGTTGACCGAACACTGAGGTCCCACGTCTGGTCGTCCTGAGTTTTGCCCAGTGAAGGGGTAATGGCTAGTTTAGCCCGTGGGGCTATAAATAGAAGAGGGTCTTGGCCATGGCTGGTGCTGAGAACCTTGGGGGACTTTGTGTCCATGCTTGTGAGTGCTTAGGATCCCTCCATCTCACATATGCTTGATAGTGATCATCCGATTGTGTGAGAGAGCGATTTTAGTGTGATTGCGTCGTGAGGTTGCATCGAGTGACACTAGGTGATCGAGTTGCAAGCCGATGGTGCTTGTTACTCTTGGAGGTTGCCACCTCCAAGATGGCTTGGTGGTGGTCTCCGTCAAAGCCCATAAGAAGCCTATGCGGTGCTCCGAAGAAGAGCTTTGTGAGGGGCATTGTGCTCGCCCCATAGGAGCCACGAAGAGCAACTCTAGTTGAGCGTGTCATTGAGCTACCATCACTTTTAGGGTAGGTTCTTGCGGTGCCCAACATGCGGGCTTGATGGGTGATGTCAATTAGCCACCAAACCACCAAGTGAGCGGTCAACACAACGGAGACATAGCGTGTTGGCAAGCACGTGAACCTCGGGAGAAAATCACCGTGTCAACCTTGTTCTTCCCGTTGGTTTGCAATCTCTTTACACAAGCTTGTTATTACTTTTATATATATTGTGCTTGTGTAGTTGGTCTTGTAATTAGTTAGCCTGTGTAGCTCACTAGTTACCTTCTTACTTGTATAGTATAGAAGTAGCTTCCTTGTGTGGCTAATTTGGTTTGTGTAACCTTATTAGTCACATTACTTAGTTTGTGTAGCTAAGTATTTACGCTCTCTAATTTGGCATTGGTTGCCTTGTTATTGAGCATTGCTAGCGAGCTTAGTTGGCTTTGTGCTTTTCTTACTAGCATGTGTAGGAGCTCCCTCATTGCTTGAAGTACTAGTGGCATAGGTTTGTGTGACCTTGCTCCTAGAATTGGTTAGGTGAGCTCTAGCTAGCCCGACACCTTTGTAGCTTAATTAGGATCTTAATGAGGTCCTTGAGAATATAGATAGAGGGGTGTAGTCTTGGCTATACTGATAGTTTTAATTTCGTACTTGTTTTGGTTAGCCAACGTGGTTAAGTTTTTGAAATGACTATTCACCCCCTCTAGTCGCCATCTCGACCCTACACCAGGGGTCGATGTCTTGACCTGGCACCATCTGGATTGTGGCTCTTGGTGAATGCGTTGCTATCTATCCAAAGGTTGAGAACCTAGGGCTCAGGGAGGAAGCAGTTGAGGTTGGGCCTTGTCCTAATAGTGGGGCCATTAACGCCCACTTCCTTCTTTCCCCAATGCCCCTTCATGACCCAAGGGGTCATGGTGCCTTGTTACAGGCAAATTTTGGTTTCACCCCATGTGGGAAGAGTCATGTCCACCATAACCACGTGGTTCTAAGTGGTGCGTCTTGTCGAGGTCGATGGATAATTCGAGCGGGACCTAATATCCTCCCCAATCGATGTGGAGTTCGGCTATGCCTCACCGAGAGACATCCCATAAATCATCGGTGGTCAGGCCCATTGGTCCCCAACCACCTCCGCAGCGGATAGAGGGCAAGATGCCTCCCCCTAGAGGGGGTCAGCCTAGGCAACTTCAAAGCGGATGACTCGAACACACATAGAGACGGTCGTGTGGCTCTGCACCACTAATTAGAGCCACAGGGGTCTGTCTCCTCCCTGCCCCTATCCCTTTGTGGCCTCGAGCCCTTCTAACGACTAGCCTAGGAGTGGGTTTCCTATGCACGACATTGGGTCATGGTCATGGCCAGTGGCCTTACACATGGGCTTAGGGGCTTTTGGGCCTCCCTTGCCATGGTCGTGACTTATCGACGTTCACTTGGCGTGTGATCGCATGCGCGTTCTACGATCATGTTGACCAAGGGCCGCTCTGCGCGTGAATCCTAGGGGCGGTCAACATTCCCAAACTCTGTGTCTTAATGGCGTCCCTATGCGCTATGGTGCGTCAACTCATTTCCTAGGGGCATGTGGGGCCCGTATTAGGGCAGAATCTGCACAGGTGCGGTTCACTTCTCTCATCGCCGCCACATAAATAGCTCCCTCTATCTGAGCTGATCCCTTACCTTGTTATCACCTTCTTCCATCGTTCCTACAATCTAAAGGAAAGACAGAAGGAAAGGGGTCGAGTTCATGAGCTTTACCTCTAGGTCACGTGTGTCATCACTGTTGCCATCTGCTCTGCCGCCTCTGCCCCTTCTTTCACCTACGTCGTAAGATGAGAGAGTGGGTACCTTCATCGGTGATAGAGGCAAAGCTACAGCACCTCATGGTGAAGGGTCTCCTTCCACTGAACTGCCGAAGGAGGTCATCGGATGGAGAGCTTCTATCGGCAAGGTGGTGCCCCTCCCATAGCCTAGGGAGGCAGTGTCGTTTACTGACTTCCACAAGCGCAGATTCAGGGTCCTGGCGTTCGACTTCCTCTATGGTTTCCTTTAGGAGTATGGAGTCTAGCTATAGCACCTTCCTCCTAATGCGATGTCACCGCTAGTGGGCTTCGTCATCGTGTGTGAAGCCTTCCTAGGGATAGCTCCCAACAAAGACCTATTCTAGAGGGTTTTCGAGGTGAAAACCCACAATGTGCACGGTTTTAATGGTGGCACGCTTGCTCCCGTGGGTGGGATGAACCTTTAGCAGGAGTTCTATCATAGTTATCCATGCTTGCCACTAAAGTCTTTGAACTTAGGCTAGCATGAACACTGGTTCTACATTCAGGATGATGCCACCGCCCCCTTCCTCTTTTCTCCAGCATTGCGCTAGTGAGGTTTACCTTGTGGAATTGGGGGTGCGATAGAACATGGTTGTCGAAGGTGATGGACATCCTAGAGATCCTCAAGGGCTAGGTGTTGACCAGATTGGATGGTGTCGCTGTTTTGCGGACCATGGTGGAATGGCAAGTTCAACCATTGAAGCAATGAGTGACCCTGCTGAGTGACTACTCTGAGGTCAAAGATCCAACCCGTGAGACCATGGAGATGCTCGAGGTCTCTAAAGTTATGAAGTGGGTCGAGGGATTAGTCTCTTCTAGGACCGTTGTTGCGGCTGAATGTGTGGGGGGGCATTCACAACAAAGTTTCGCCCTCACCTGGTAAGTCGCCTTGACTTGTTTTTGTTTCTTCGTGGAAGATTGTTGGCTGATTAGTTTTGTTTCCATAGCATGTCCCCTTGTTTAGCTCCTGTTTCCATCTTCCTTGTCCTAGAGGCACTGAGCGCACTACCTAGGAACAGACGGTCGCTAAGGAGAGGAAAAGTCTTAGGCGGAAGAAGGCATTGAAGCACATGAAGCATTAGAAGCATGGCGATTCATTGTCAGATGATGATGATGATGCGGAGGGCTTTGAGGGAGAAGATGAGGACTTGGTGGTCCTTTAGAGCACCCTCGATGTCTCGTGTGGATCCAGCAGTGGTATCAGACTGAGCGGTGCCCATTGCTCGGCGGGTGCCATGACTATGAAGAGTTTTGCCTAGAAGCGGGCGGCTTCATCACCGCTGAGGGGGCCAAGCCTAAAGCATCCCTATGCCGCCATCGATGGTGGCTAGGATTCTTCACTCCTGTCACCCCTTCCCTGACGTGGTGAAAGGCTCCCGTCCAGGGAGAAGATACCAAGGACGTGGCGAAGATGGGCGCCACAACTAGGGTGGACGGCGAGGTTCGACACCCTTCCTTGGAGATGCCTAAGGGAGAGGACCAAGACCTTCTCCAGCACCTTTTTACTAATGTGGGGGTTGAGCACCCTACGTCCTTGGCACTTTGTGTGGGGATATCTAAACCCAGGGATGTAGGGGCCGTTAGAGGTCGTGGCGTGAAGGAGACCAGCACCACCGCCACTGCCGAGAATGCCTCACCGGCCTCCGGTCCAGTAGTGTTGAAAGGTCCTAATATGGCTAGAGGGGGGTGAATAGCCTATTTAAAATTTACAAATCAACTAGAGCAATCTGATTAGTATAACAAATAGTAAAATGCAAACTTGCTCTAGCTCTACAAGGGTTGCAAGCCACCTATCCAATAATTCTAGTTGTTATGATCACTAGGCACACAATCCACTAGGTCACTACTCACTAAGAGCTCTCACAATTGCTACACTAAAGAGCTCCACTAGATGAACTTAATTCACAAACCAAGCTCTCAATTCTAGCTACACTAAAGAGCTTGATATAGCTAGTTTATAGGAATGTAAATGAGTAAGTGAGGTGATTATACCACCACGTAGAGGAGTGAACCAATCACAAGATGAATACTTTATCAATCACCGGGAGAATACCAAAGGGCAAGAGACAACCAATTTTCTCCCGAGGTTCACGTGCTTGCCAACATGCTATGTCTCCGTTGTGTCGACCAACACTTAGTGGTTCGGTGGCTAAGAGGTGTTGCATGAACCTCGTCCACACAATTGGACACCACAAGAACCTACCCACAAGTGAGGTAACCTAAAGACACGAGCAATCCACTAGAGTTACCTTTTGGTGCTCCACCGGGGAAGGTACAAATCTCCTCACAATCACCAGAGATGGCCACGAACAATCACCAACTCATGTCAATCCTCCTCCACTGCTCCAAGCCATCTAGGTGGTGGCAACCACCAAGAGCAACAAGTGAATCCCGCAGCAAAAACATGAACACCAAGTGCCTCTAGATGTAATCACTCAAGTAATGCACTTAGATTCTCTCTCAATCTCACAAAAATGATGAATCAATGATGGAGATGAGTGGGAGGGCTTTGACTAAGCTCACAAGGTTGCTATATCAATGCAAATGGCCAAGAGAGTGAGTTTGAGCCGGCCATGGGGCTTAAATAGAAGCCCCCATGAAATAGAGCCACTAAGCTACTCACTACACTGAACACGGAGCGATTGGACTCTCTAGTCATGTCGACCAGACGTAGGACCCCAGCATCCTATCATGCGATGCATGCCCATGTGTCCCTTCTCTTTAAATACTAAGCGTACGATCCCAACGGTTAAGTGATGACCGGATGCGCTGCCGTGAAGTGACTAGACGCTGGACCTCAGCGTTCGGTCGTTTCTAGTAAGCATCTAGAAGCGAGAAATCATGACCGAACGTGTCTGGTCATGCTCGACCGGACACACCCAGCGTCCGGTCACTTAACGTCATCATACGTCAGACTAATCGGACTCAGGCCTTGAGCATCCGGTCAGTTTTCATGCCAGCGTCTGGCCATGAGACCAAAACAGCACGCCCTCTGCTGCCATTGATCAACGA